>NW_027649940.1:0-135000 GCF_965287045.1 Carcharhinus amblyrhynchos | reverse complement strand
CTTCCTGATGTATACTCGATCTCCAGGTTTGATCTGGTGTTCTGCTGCAGGACTCTCCTCCTCCTTGGCTTTTTCCTGTTCAAATATAGTTCTATGTATAATAGTTAATTGCTGTACATACTCCCTTGTGTCCTGATCTAAGCATTCCAACGTGGGGCCCCCTGCCCCCCTGATCTTTGGCACCGGCATTACCCTTCCTGTCATCATTTCGTGCGGACTCAAATGTGTGATTCTGTTTTCCTGACTCCTGTACTGCATTAAAGCCAATGGCAGAGCATCTATCCAGTTTTTCCCTGTCTCGCTGCAAATCTTACTTATTTTAGCCTTAAGGGTCCCGTTTGCCCTCTCCACCATTCCCTGGGACTGAGGATGATACACACATCCAAACTTCTGCTTTATCCGTAATGCTGAGAGAGTCTCTCTCAGCACCCTTCCGATAAAAGCAGACCCATTGTCGGAACTTAATTGCATGGGTATGCCAAACCTTGGGATAATTTCTTTTGACAGGAAGTTAATCACCGTTCCAGATCCTTGATCTTTGGATGGCGTTGCTTCAATCCATCTGCTAAATCTATCAATAATCACCAGCATATATCTTTTCCCTCTTACCACCTTTCCCATATCCACATAATCCATGCATAGGTGTTTGAAGGGTCCTTCGGGAATGGGTATGTGCCCTATTGGGGCACTAATGCCCTTTCTGATATTATTCTGAGCACACACCTCACACTGACTTAGTATGTAATCAATTGAGTTCTGTAGATATGGGGACCAAAATCCTTCCTTTTTGATCTTTCTGGTCACTTCCCCCCTTGTGCAGTGATCAACCCCATGTGCTTCGCTGATTAGTACGGTTAGTAGCGGTGTGGGTGCTATGATCAACCCCTCCCCATTTCTCCATATTTTATCTTGCTGTCCCTGTAAGGCTCCCCTATCCTTCCACATTGTCTTTTCAGCCACAGAGGCTTCTTCCTGCGCTTGGGCCACATCTTCTAATGTAATTTGGGGTTCGATGTTTCCCGCACCTGGCCCTGGATGCGATCTTGCTATTTCTACCGGAGCTATCGTAGTTTCGGCACATCCTGATGCCTCTTTAGCTGTCTTATCGGCTTTGGAGTTTCCCTGTGTAATGCTATCTGTTCCCTTTTTATGTGCCTGACACTTGATTATAGCTAGTTCTCTTGGATTCATCATGGCCCGTATTAATGTTCTGATTTGACCTTCGTGTTGTATTGGTCCTCCTCCGCTTTTCATAAATCCCCTTTGCCTCCATATTGCCCCAAATAGGTGACAGACCCCGTGGGCATAAGCCGAATCAGTATAAATCTCCACCGCTTCCCCGTTTGCTAACTCACATGCTCTGGTCAATGCCTTAAGCTCCGCCAACTGAGCTGAGCATGGCTGCTCACATTCTTTCGCCTCTATCACCTCAAATGTTTCCCCCTTCTGTTCAACTATTGCATAACCAGCGTGATTTCCTACATGATCCCTATAGCACGAACCATCAACATACAGAGTTCGCTTTCCTTCCGTGTCTAATCTATCTGCCTTCAGGTCTTTCCTCAGTTTCATATACGCTCTTGTCTCTCTTATGCACTCATGCTCCTCTCCCTCATGTGGCAATGGCATATAATCAGCTGGGTTGACCCTATTACACTTTACTATCGTAATGTCAGGGAATGTGGTCAACATTTGAAAGTGATGAATTCTTGACGGCGTCAGGACAAATTTCCCTTTTTCAATTAATTCAGCTACCTTGTGGTATACATGTATGTTTATCGGATACCCCATTGCTACGTCGTCTAGCTTGGTGCTGTAATATGCTACAGCCTGCCTTCGTCTGCCCTTGCAATTCTCCTGCATTAACACTGCTGTAGCAAACCCTGCTTCTCTGTTACTCACAAATAAGTCAAAAGGTTTGTCATAGGTTGGTAAAGCCAATGCTGGTGCCTGTGCCATTTCTTTCTTTATATTCTCAAATGCTTCTGAAGCATCTTTATCCCATTTTAGTTTGGCTTTTAATTCTTCACACCCTGCCTCCTTCATTATCTTTCGTAGTGCCTGTGTTTTTTCTGCATAGCTTTCCACCCATTCTGAACTGAATCCTGTCATTCCCAAAAATGTCATCATTTGCCCCACCGTCTGTGGTTTCGGAACTTTTAGTACTGCTTCTATTTGCTGTGAAGCTATCCCCTTTTGCCCTGCTGATATCTCTCTCCCCAAGTATTCTACTTTTTTCTGGCACAACTGCAGCTTTTTCCTGGATACTTTGTGACCCCCTTCTGCTAATCTTTCCAATAGTTTTAAACTGTCCTTCCTGCATTGCTCTCTTGTCTCTGCACATAATAATAAATCATCCACATACTGTATCAATGTTCCCTCCAACTGTATCCCCTTCAAATCTGCCCTCAACACCTGGTTGAATGCATGTGGGGAATGCTTGAATCCTTGGGGCATCCTGTTGTACGTGTATTGTTTCCCTTCAAACGTAAATACAAAGAGATACTGGCTTTCTTGAGCTAGCGGCACGCTAAAAAATGCTGAGCATAGGTCTACTACAGTGAACCATCTGCTTTCAGGCGGTATATTAGTCAACAGGGTGTAGGGGTTGGGAACCTCTACTGGCATGTCTTCCACTACCTCATTTACTGCCCTCAAGTCATGCACCAATCTCCATTTTTCCCCATCCGCCTTTTTTACCGGTAGCAGTGGTGTGTTACACTTGCTCCGAGTTTCCTTTAATACCCCTGCTTCTAACAGTCCCCTAATTGTTCCTCTAATTCCCTCAATTGCTTCTGCCTTAATCGGATACTGTGGTCTGTAAGGTCCTTGTCGTCTGGTCTTTAGTCTAACCTCCACTGGATTAGCATTTTTAACCCTCCCCACATCAGTGTCCTGTCTGGACCACAACTCCTGTGGGAGGGAATTCAAATCCTTTTCTAAGCTCTCTCTCCACTCCTGCTCCTGCTTCTCAATCTCTGCCTCTATTTTTACCTGTTTTGGCTTCCCGATCATTTTAACATCCACGATTATCTCCAACATTTGTCCATTACTGGACATCCAAATATCTACATTTTCTGTCTGAACAAATTCTAATTCCCGTGCCCTCAGTACCATTGGTCCTAGGTCTTTTGATCTGTGTCTCGGATTCACTTTTAATGTAACATGTGGTTCCGACCCAGACACAGAGAACCATTTGTTAACCCATTCATCCCTCACGACCGTGAGGGCCGCTCCCTCTGGGCCAACTAAAATACTTTCCGACCTTATCTCTTGTTCTCGTCCTGCCTCCTTTTCCCATTTCTCCTGTACCTCGGGTTTCTGTTCTTCATCAAATATCATTGTGCTGTGCAGTTCTGTCCTTGGCCATTCGGCCTGTGGAACCCAAGTATCTATCAGCTCCCCCCAAACTTCCCATACCTGTTTTTTAACTTGCTCCTTTATGTCTCCCAACCAGTACACATTAACCCCTTCCTTTCCTGGTACTCCGAGTAAATACACTCCCATCAAATCAATTCCTTGTTCTGTACATTCTAATTTTAGTCCTAAACCTAGGATTGCATCTCTTCCTAATAAATTTAATGGCGTTCTATCACACACTAATATAGGTACATGAGTAGTTTTGCTTCCAATGGTGACAGGTACCGGCGTTGTCATCTGAGTTAACGTTACTTTCCCCGAGAACCCCACAGTTTTCACAAACTGGTTTGATAATGGTAGGTGATTCGCATATTTTGTTTGTATGCACGTACACGTGGCGCCGGTGTCTATCATCATGGGGACCTCAACCCCTCCTACTCTAACACTAATTATGGGTTCCTGATCTGCTGTATCTGTTATTTGTACGTACTGTCCTACCATTTCAGGGTTCTCAGGGCCCCCCTATAGGGAGCTCTGAAAATTCACAGGTCCCTGCAGCACGGGAGTGTTATTCAACGGCATTTGCGCCATTTGCTGGCCTATCTGCTGCTGGTTTTCTCCCTGCCTGTAAGAGTTCTGTGGGCAATTTCTTTTTATATGTCCTGCTTCCCCGCACCCCCAGCATACGCCTGGAGGGCCAGGCGGCGGTCCCTGCCTTGGAAGCTGCTGATTTCCCTGTCCCTGTCCTCTCTGATTCTGATAGGGTGGCCTACCACCTCCTTGTCCTTTCCCATTTCTATTCCAGTCAGTCTGATTTTGTGGAGCATAAGGGTTTTGATAATTTAAGCCATAGCCTCCTGGGTTCATGGACAGCGGGAAGGCAGAAATGTTGTAGGTTATGATGGGCTGGCCTCCATCTCCGTTTCTCCCTAGCATCGGTGCAGGTATTTCCTCTGTCTTTTGGTTCACCACCATCGGTGCTATTTTCTTGAGTGTGGGGTCTTCTTTCACTTTCAGCTTTTCCTTACTTTTAATTTCTTCCAGCTGGGCTTGCAGGAGTTTGCGTTGTATCTCCTTCAACTGTTTGTCTGCATTTTTTTCCTCCCTGCGGTGTCTTTCCACTGCATGGGCAACATAGTCCACAAACTCTCGGTAGTTTTTCGAATCCAGGCCCACCACTTCTTCCAGTCTTGCCTTAGCTGAAGTCGGCAGGCCTTCTAAGATTGCGGCTCGGAACAGGGAGTTGGTTAGTGGATCTGTTAGAATGTCCCTCTCCGTGTCCCTTCTCCACCTTCTTAATTGGTTTTCTATGTACACGGCCGCATTCTCTTCCTCACCCAACGGTTCCCCTCTCAGAGTTTTTATATCCATCCGATTGGGGTACATATCTCGTAGTGCTTGCCAAATGTCGTGGCGGTATGGATCCATTAGTGTTCCATCCACATCTGGGTCATAGGCTGCGGTCGGGATGCCAGCACGTCTCATTACTTCAGCCATTTGGTCCATTCCCAGCACTTTTGTCAGGAGAGCTTTGATGTCACCCAGCGCCATCCTCTTTCCCACCATTCCAGCCTCCAGCTGTCCAATCCACCTTCCGGCTCCGTCCAAAATATTGGGTAATTCGTTAATTAAATTGGGCAAGTCCTGACCTGACCAAGGGATATATTGCAGTCTGCCACCCTTCAGAATCACCGGGAACACCCCTTTCTGCCTTCGTTCCTCGGCTGGATATTTTACAGGTTGGTGTCTTTTCCGCATTAATTTTCTTCGTCCCCCTAACACTGACTGTCTCTCCTCCTCTTCACTACTTTCTTCTGTCCCTCCTTCCATCCCTTCCTCTATTCTTTCTCTCTCTGGGTGCTTCCATGTCCACCCTTCTATTTTCTGAATTTTTTTTTATCCCCACTCCACTTCTTAGTGGAAGTAACTACTTGTTCAATTAGTCCAGCTAACTGATGTATTAACAATACTGCTATTTTCTTTGTTTGGTTTCTCTTTTCTAACTCTCTAATCTGTGATTCTGACGTTTCAATTCTCTCCTTGTCGTCAGCCCAATTTTTTTTCACCCAAGACTGAGATGTGTTCAATTAATCCAGTTTAAACCTGTTTAATTAATTCAAACTAAGAGAATTCCAATTATCTTAGTTCCGTCCTTTTTTTCCCAATCATTTCCATTGTTGATCTAGTGGGTGAAATGGATCCCACCCCTAGGTCGCTCTTATCACAGTCCGGTGATACCTATCAGGGGTGATCAGTCCCCTCCGTACCACCGCTTACACTCGTGGGCTTACACCCTTAAGCTCACACTATTAAGCCGGCTTTCCCTTCTACTCCGGCGATCTCTCAGACAGATTCTTTCTTACTCTCATCTGAACATCACATCCCAGGCATCCTTTTCTAGCCTTTACACTCACTTCAAACTTCTGAGCTTCGCATAGGGGGCTACCCCTCTTAACAACTGGTCTAAGGCTGGGTGTAAAGACAGACACCTCCTTATCTGCACGTGCTCAGCTCAGACCTCTCACACACTCTCACACTCTTTCATCACAGATGAGCACCTACTGTACTTTGATTCACTCCCTTAAATTTGGTAATCTATTCCGGAGCTCCGGTTGTGGCCATTCAACCGGACCCGTAAACAGATCCCAGGTTTCAGCACCAATTCTTGTAGGTAAAGATACCTCTGAGACTAATTGTGAGTCAAAGTACAGCAGTTTAATTAACTAAAGCCTGATTCAGAAAATCCAAAATAAGATTTATTTTTATCACCTTTAAATATCCTCACTAAATCAAGACCCTTGCACATTCTTACAATTCTGGTACAATAAAACAAAACATCACTTGGAACACAGATGCACGAAGAAATACTGAAAGCATTCTAATGTGCAATCTACATGTTTAATTATTTCTACATCTCTGTCTTTGTAACCAACACAGGCAAGTACAAAATCAAATCTACTGTGTGCCTAACTGGTTAACTCTCCTTACAACTTTAAGATGCAATGTAATGCCACCTTTCCCACTTGGCAGAATTCAAATCTCTGTCCGATCCCTGTATAATTTAGTAAACTTAAAGCAATTCACTTTGATTGGCTATACCTATTACATCACCTGAGGGTCTCAGTTACACAGTTACACCCTCTCTCTCTCTCTGTACCATACAGAGTGCCTGCTTGTCTCTTTTTTTTAACCCTTTACTGGTGGGAGCTCACTGGCCTCTAATAAATTTGACCTGTTTGATTTGGGTGTCTCATGTCGTGACAAATCCCCTTCTCTCTCAAACAGTCATATAGTCATGCACAATTCCAAATACATAACTGCTATTAGCGTTCACCCCGCACCTCAGTAAAAGCCTATGTCAGGGTTCCCAGTTCCACTGACATACTTCTCTCTACTCTTTCTGCTCCCTCATCACATAACCTCCCCTTAGGTTTAACTACCGTATTAGGTAAGAGAGCAATCTCTCACAGATGTCTCTCCCTCTCGGTTGACGTCTTTTCCCCGAGGTCCTGGGTAGGTTCGGACTGGCAGGCCTTCCTACACTTACTCTCCTTGGGCAAGTCGTAACCTGGAATCCCGCTCCAAACCGCTTGACTTAACCTAGTTGCATCAATTAGCATTCGGTTCTTTTTGCGTCGCACTTTTTACCCACTCACAGACAACACAGTATTCGCAGCACGCTTTGCATGCAAAACTCTACCCTTCAGATCAGACTCAGTCTCTCAAAGTGTTTTTCCCAATTTAGTTTTACCTATGCAGGATGTTCTTTGGGTTGGGGAGATCCAGGACCAGCAGAGAGCCGGGTGCGCTGGGCCTCGAGATCCCTTTTTCCGACAACAAGGATTTACATGCAATATAAGTCTGCTTACCTTGCTGTCAGAATGCCGGCTTTGGGATGTCCAGCCCCAGTCGGACCACCGTCTCCGCTACTCCTTCCAGATGCTATTTTCCGGGCGGTCTCCCACAACACCCTGCTCGCAGCGCCAATTTTGTCGTGGTTCCCCAAGACGACAACTTATTTAACCCGATTGAAACAGAGAGTCTGAGTTGTAATCCTCCAAGCAGTAGACTTTATTTTCCAGCACAAGAGAATAAAGCTGGGAGGTCCGGAACACTCCAACGAGCCATCGGCTTACAGTCTTTTTAAGCACATTTCAGCTCCATACCTCAAGATCCTTATCTCGCTTTTACGACCCACTGACCCTTTATCTGTTTTGCTTGAGATTAGTCACTCCCTGTTTCCTCTCTTTTCTTCTTGAAACCATGGTGGTTACATCCCTTGCTTTTATCTTTACGACTCTGCTTGTACACTAATAGTGGTTTAGCTGACTTAGGCCGAATGTGAAGAAAAACATGCTCACTTTATTACTTCCTTTTTATTACGGTCAATCTCAAGCTGGACAGCTGGGTTGTGTCCATTGTCCCCCCAAGGGACTATTGTTTGCATTTGCTAATAAGTAACTGCTATACTACTTCTCTGGGTCTCCTGCTTTGATCACATTTGCTACACTTGATTATATTAGGTTACAAATCAGCTATACTTGATTACCCATCCTAATTCTACTTCAAGGAAGACATTCTAATACTATCCGTGATTCCGTATTTCATATCCAGTTTAGGTACAATTATTCAGTACAAATTCTCTAAGTACTAACATGCTTACATATTGAGTACAAATTTCCTTACATATGGCAACCAGAACTGGACGCAGGACTCCAAAAGTGGCCTAACCAACGTTCTGTACAACTGCGACATTAGACTCCAGCTCTTATATTCTATTCCCCTTCCTATAAAGGCTAACATCCCATAGGCTTTCTTCACCACCTTCTCCACCTGTACTGCCACCTTCAAAGACTTGTGCACTTGAACCCCCAGGTCTTGCTGCGTTTCTATACAAGACCTTGACTTGTATAGTTTTATACATTTTTACAGTTCCGGTCTCCCTATCCCCTCGTTCAGACCCACACTCGGAGCACAGTTCCGGTCTCCCTATCCCCTCGTTCAGACCCACACTCGGAGCACAGTTCCGGTCTCCCTATACCCTCGATTAGACCCACACTCAGAGCACAGTTCCGGTCTCCCTATCCCCTCGATTAGACCCACACTCGAAGCACAGTTCCCGTCTCCCTATCCCCTCGGTTAGACCCACACTCGGAGCACAGTTCCTGTCTCCCTATCCCCTCGATCAGACCCACACTCAGAGCACAGTTCCCGTCTCCCTATCCCCTCGATCAGACCCACACTCAGAGCACAGTTCCCGTCTCCCTATCCCCTCGATCAGACCCACACTCAGAGCACAGTTCCCGTCTCCCTATCCCCTCGATCAGACCCACACTCAGAGCACAGTTCCCGTCTCCCTATCCCCTTGATCAGACCCACACTCGGAGCACAGTTCCCATCTCCCTATCCCCTCGTTCAGACCCACACTCGGAGCACAGTTCCTGTCTCCCTATCCCCTCAGTTAGACCCACACTCGGAGCACAGTTCCCGTCTCCCTATCCCCTCAGTTAGACCCACACTCGGAGCACAGTTCCCGTCTCCCTATCCCCTCGATCAGACCCACACTCGGAGCACAGTTCCCGTCTCCCTATCCCCTCGATTAAACAACACTCGGAGCACAGTTCCCGTCTCCCTATCCCCTCGATCAGACCCACACTCGGAGCACAGTTCCGGTCTCCCTATCCCCTCGATTGGACCCACACTCGGAGCACAGTTCCTGTCTCCCTATCCTCTCGTTCAGACCACACTTGGAGCACAGTTCCCGTCTCCCTATCCCCTCGTTCAGACCCACACTTGGAGCACAGTTCCCGTCTCCGCCTCCCCTCAGTTAGACCCACACTCGGAGCACAGTTCCCGTCTCCCTATCCCCTCGGTTAGACCCACACTTGGAGCACAGTTCCGGTCTCCCTATCCCCTCGATTAGACCCACACTCGGAGCACAGTTCCTGTCTCCCTATCCTCTCGTTCAGACCACACTTGGAGCACAGTTCCCGTCTCCCTATCCCCTCAGTTAGACCCACGCTCGGAGCACAGTTCCCGTCTCCCTATCCCCTCGGTTAGACCCACACTTGGAGCACAGTTCCGGTCTCCCTATCCCCTCAGTTAGACCCACACTCGGAGCACAGTTCCCGTCTCCCTATCCCCTCGATTAGACCCACACTCAGAGCACAGTTCCCGTCTCCCTATCCCCTCGTTCAGACCCACACTCGGAGCACAGTTCCCGTCTCCCTATCCCCTCAGTTAGACCCACACTCGGAGCACAGTTCCCGTCTCCCTATCCCCTCGTTCAGACCCACACTCGGAGCACAGTTCCGGTCTCCCTATCCCCTCAGTTAGACCCACACTCGGAGCACAGTTCCCGTCTCCCTATCCCCTCGTTCAGACCCACACTTGGAGCACAGTTCCCGTCTCCCTATCCCCTCGATCAGACCCACACTCAGAGCAGAGTTCCCGTCTCCCTATCCCCTCGTTCAGACCCACGCTCAGAGCACAGTTCCCGTCTCCCTATCCCCTCGTTCAGACCCACACTCAGAGCACAGTTCC
The DNA here is from genome assembly GCF_965287045.1 of Carcharhinus amblyrhynchos. Lineage (NCBI taxonomy): Eukaryota > Metazoa > Chordata > Chondrichthyes > Carcharhiniformes > Carcharhinidae > Carcharhinus > Carcharhinus amblyrhynchos. Next base: position 125,097 of record NW_027649940.1, on the reverse strand, counting down.
CGTCTCCCTATCCCCTCAGTTAGACCCATGCTCGGAGCACAGTTCCCGTCTCCCTATCCCCTCGTTCAGACCCACACTCGGAGCACAGTTCCGGTCTCCCTATCCCCTCAGTTAGACCCACACTCGGAGCACAGTTCCCGTCTCCCTATCCCCTCATTCAGACCCACACTCGGAGCACAGTTCCGGTCTCCCTATCCCCTCAGTTAGACCCACACTTGGAGCACAGTTCCCGTCTCCCTATCCCCTCAGTTAGACCCACACTTGGAGCACAGTTCCCGTCTCCCTATCCCCTCAGTTAGACCCACACTTGGAGCACAGTTCCCGTCTCCCTATCCCCTCAATTGGACCCACACTCGGAGCACAGTTCCCGTCTCCCTATCCCCTCAATTGGACCCACACTCGGAGCACAGTTCCCGTCTCCCTATCCCCTCGGTTAGACCCACACTCGGAGCAGAGTTCCCGTTGTAGCCAAACAGGCCATTCTAAAATGGCATTTTGTAAAGCACTCTGGGATAACTGGGCAAGAAACTAAACCGACAGGCTGCAGTTTAAAGACAGACAAACAGGCTGCAACCCTGATGAGTGAATACACAGGATACGGGCCATCTCCAGGATGAAAGAGACTTTCTGATCACACTGGGTTGTGTGCCAGACGTAAAGGCACCGTGAATCCTTATTTAGGAGGAAGGTATGTGACCTATGTGCCTACAACACCTACAGGCATGGCCGCCGGGGACACACCCAGAGATCGGTGTGGTAGCACCTGATTGGACTCTTATCGATCAGGGTGATCAAGCCCTGATCGACTGATTGGCAACGTCCAAAAAACAGGGTGTGAAACCAAACGGGGGATAAAGGGTGCTGCACAACCAGGAATCTCTCTCTCTCTGACCCCCCACGAACAAGCTACAACGACGGAGAGACACCACACCTGAGAAGGGAGGAAAGGGAGAAGATCAGAGCCAGGGGACCACACCAGACTAAAGGACCAGACCACGCAGACAACTACCCAGATCAGTGCAGAGATAAAGGCCACTATCTGTTTGGGGACTTGTCACTCACGCAAAGTTCAGTCAAGGTCTTGTATTGGACTTGAATTCGAGTATTTTCTGTAAGATAACTTATTGTTGGTCGGGTGGGTGATTATTGATTGTGTGGGTTTAAATAAATATTGTTTGTACTAATAAGATGCCTACTCAAAGTTATTTGTCCACCATATAAGGGTTAAAACAGGCTGATTTTTACAACATTTGGCGTCCCTGGGTGGGCATCGATAAGAAGTAACTTTGTTGCTCCGATATCGAACCCCACAGACTTTATATTGAACGGTTATTTAAAACTCAGAGCCAACAGGTGTAAACTCCTTATTCAACAAATAACTGCTTTCGGGGAAATTGTTTATTGTGCATGTATTGTTACTAACAAGGAGGATAGGGTAAACTCTGTAGGTTTGTATTCGAACGCAGAGGGATTTGGACCGGGACATAGCGTTAAGCCGTACCCACAGTCCGATCGCCTCCCTACCCCTTGTCGTTCAATATAGAAGGGCAGGAAACAGTATAGAGACAGAGAAGTGTCCCATATGAGAAAAAAAAATCAGGGAATATAGTAAGAAGAAAAAGTGGCCCCCATGGGCAGAATCTTGTGCTAATGCTGAGATAGGACTGGGATCCCAAGGGCAGATTTTGAAGTGAGGCTAGTCAAGGGGAAGAGTGATCTCTATTGTCGACCATGAGGCAAGGTTCAAACCTAACTCTGGAATAGGGAGGGGTGTTCATCATACTCTTGGTACTAACTGACTTAGAGGGACTGATTGGTAAATTAGTAGGCACTGTACCCTTTCAGTCACCTCTTGTTCTCCTGGGACTATGCCTAGAGAAATACGTAGAATGTTATAGTGAGTTTTTGGATCTGGGATCCATGAGTCAGATGTTTTAATGAGAGAAACAACAATAAAAGAAAATGTTTGTTGAAACTGAGTAACGTTATTGTGATTATTAGTTTCGAAGAGTTACAGAGAGAGAAGTCAGAGAAAATTAAGTTCAGAGAGGAGTTAGAAATTGAGAGTTAGTTGAGAAGTTAAGAGAAGAAATAAGTAATTTGGTGGGAAAGTAGGTAAGCAGGAACAAAACAATGAGGTAAATATATTGTCTATGAGTCAGTTTGAAGTATATCGAGTTAGTGAAAAGAATCCAAGTTCTGATTACTCCAAGTTCCAGCAGGAGATGAATCAATTAAAACCTGAAGTTGACAATGCAGATAAGGATGTTGTCTGTGATCAGTGTGGGACAGTTGAGTCTGAGAGAGATGGTGTTTATGGATTGGGTTGTGGCGTTGACTGGGGACCCCAACCCCCCACCTTTTTTTTGGAGGCACCTGATCCCACAGTAAGTTTAGGATTTGCCCCTGGTCTGATGAATTATGTGACTATTAGTTGCAAGGAAGGCATGGAATGACCAGGAGATGTTGTTGATTGGGAGGGAATGAATGTTTTAAAGAATCTTAGCACTGTCTCTAGTCACACCCAAGTGGCCCTTTGTTTTTTAAAAAGGAGGGAGTTTGCAGTGTGTGTGTGTTATAGAATTTTGAGAGAAAGGAACAATGTTCTCTCAACTTATTAGGAAATTATAAATTAATTGGCAAGATGGAAAATTGATCAGACTAAATCTAAGGTTCAGCTAATAATTCAAGTAGTTTTTTTATTTCAGTGTGTTTGTGTGGTCTGGTTGCTTGTTGAATGTAGGTGATTGTTGTTGCATTAGATTAACAGCAGGAGTTGTTAAAAGGCTGTTTTGTGGAGTATTATACAATGCTTTACACTTTGGTTTAACCACAAAGGGGTTGAGGAAGTGTTAGAACTTAAATTTATGGATAAGATTTCTTGAATTTACTTCTGTTTTTGAGTTTAATTACAGTTTGGAAGAAAAAAGAATGAAGACGCCTGTCTTAATCTATTTTCTTTATTTCCTTTCAATGTTTTATTTTTGTCCCAGTTTAAAATGTTGGGCTTGAATGAAAGATAATGTGGAATGAATGTTGGAAGCTCCCATGTGTGTCTGTGTGTGTTTGGTAAAGTGGTTGTATCAATGTTTTTGTTTTGTTGTTTATTTAATGTGTTGATGTTCTTCCCCTAATTGTGATTTTACAACAGTGAGTTTGATACAGATTTTAAACACTAATCGGAAATTGGATTGGATTAAATTGAAATAAATTTTTGGAATTTTCTTCGCCTTTTGAGTCTAATCCATGGCCATGATTGTGCTTAAAAGGTGTAGAATAAATGTGGGATGTTACTTTGAACACAACGTTTGGAAAGTGAATTGAAATTTCAAAATCGAAGAACATAAATTGAAGTTTGAAATAACCAATTTGAATTTTGAATAATCCTGAGTTTGAATTTTGTTAAGGATTTAAACCTTGGAGGGAACGATGTGCTCTTTCCTTTCTCTTGAAGAAATCGTGACATCCTCACATTGGAATGTTTTATTTCTTGGGTTTTCTTCATCGATCAAGATTTCACCATCTTCTGTTCCTAATCCGGCAATTAAATATTATATATATTGGAGGTTCTACATTTCATTTTTGTTTTAATTTGACAGTTTTTGAGACCAAATTAATTCATTTGGCTCCAAGCCAAATTTATCTGATGTGTTTTGTCTTAAATAAATGGCTGATGAATAACAAGGCCAGCAGCTTCAAGACGAGCAAGATTGTTTTCACAACCTAGTGATAACTGAGACTTGAAGAGTTTGGCTCATTCAGATTTTCTCACTATTAACTTTCAAACTAAAGTGATTGGTTACACTTAAGCATTACAGTTTGTGACATTTAATTGATAGAACAAATTGAGTACGCAAAATAACCAACTTATAAATGGGAAGTTGCTTAAATTCTAAAGAGATAAATAACTTTGACAAATAAAGGGTAATGGGAAGAGAGTCTGTATGAGTTTTGTGTTTCAAAGAGGGATGCATTGAAACATGCTCTCAGTTTATGATGTAACCATTTGAATGTGAGAAAGTTTTACAAAGTAATATCTGTTTGTTTTGTGACATTTGTATACTGAGTAAATGTTATCTGTGGTAATCCTCGTGTCCACATGTAATGTTTGTTCAGTTCAATGTATGTAAATGCAAACAAGTTGGGAGTTAATTTTCTGGAAAGTTAAGGGCTCTGGAGAGTGTCAATGACTTTACAACAGGTGACGGGATTTTCCTAGTATTTAGTTATTTGGGCTTACGAGAGTAAAATGCTTAAAAGGGGAACAAATAAACCATTTGTGCAAGTTATGTTATTCATAAATAAAATTGGTAAAGTAGACAGAATGCTGGAGGAGTTTCCTCTAGAATTTGTTAAACAAGTGGAAAATTATTTGAATGACTTCAGCTTGTACATTGGTTACAATCTATTAATTGGGTCATAAAAACATACTATGTGTACGCGAGGAGATAGATTTTGAGCTGTGACTGTGGAAGTTTAAATCTAAAATGGTAACTGTGACAAAAGGTGTTTATTATGTAAATTTGGATCATTTTTAAATTACAAATACTTTGGAGAGTTAAACCTACCGCTTCAGCACTTTGCAGTGCATGAGCCTCCAGTCCAAATTTAAACGCTGTTTTCCTTTTCCATCTGCATCAAAGATTTATTATTGTCCGATGCATAACTCTGAACCTAAAATGATGTTTAGAATATCTGATTGTCTGCATTTGTGGGTAACGAGCTTATTGTAATAATGGGGTTTAGAAGATGTGGTTGTTTGTATTTGTAGACTGTTGTTGTCTGTAGCTTCTGGAATATGTTGTAGGGATGTATTATTACTGTACATGTCAATACCTGGGCCTTGCTTAACTGCTGAGTGACTGGGGGATTCCTGACAGATATTGGTCCTGAATTTGTGATCCATCACGCTTTGCGTTCAGGATCAAAGGGGGGAATGTAGCCAAACAGGCCTCTAAAATGGCATTTTGTAAAGCACTCTGGGACAATTGGGCAAGAAACTAAAGTGACAGGCTGCAGTTTAAAGACAGACAAACAGGCTGCAACCCTGATGAGTGAATACACAGGATATGGGCCATCTCCAGGATGAAAGAGACTTTCTGATCACACTGGGTTGTGTGCCAGAGATAAAGGCTTTATGCTTTCTGCTCTTTTTTAGTTTTTTGACATACCGGCTCAGCTCCAGAGAGCTGGCCACTGCTGCCTCCCTCGGATGAGCTGTCCCCCCAACACCCCGACCCCCAGTAGTACTCAGGCAGGAGTACTTATTTTGAAGGGGGGACATCCACCGGTGTGCTCTCCACCACCTGAGGTTTCCCCTTCCTGATAGTTACCCACATGCCTTCTTCCCGTTGTCCTGGTGTGACCGCTTGCCGGTCGCTCCTGTCAATTATCCCCTGGTTCTCTCTCTAATGAGCCGAAGGTCCTCGAGCTGCATTTGCAGCTCCTTAACCTGGTTCCGTAGGGACTGGAGCTCCACACACCGAGCACAGGTGTGGGTGTCTGGTGGACCAGGAGCTTCCAAGACCTCCCACATGTTGCACTGGCAACAACACACTGGCCTCACACCCATACTTGCCCCTTTTTCAGTAACCCAGAGGAAAAAGTAAAAAAAAACTGATACCTTAGCTTGCCTCAGCCTTATCTCTGTGGCCCTGTGAGCCAAAGCCCTTACAGCACACTCCAAAATAAAAACAAACTTCCCTGCTCTCAGTCAGAGCCCCTCTCTCTCTCTCTTTTTGAGGTTAGAGGAGGGGGGAGGGTGGGACACTCTATCTATGTAGAGTACCAGGATTCCTCACCGCTCTAATTTATAGTAACGTTAAAAAAAAACTCTACCCGAGTGCCTTAGCAACTGCTTCCCGATTTTACAGATTCATCTGTCGATACTGAACTGTTTGCCTCTGGTGAGTTCAGTGGGGGAAGGTTCGGGAGATAAGGGATGGCAGATGCGGGAAGGGGAGGGCTGGAGACGGGAAAGAGAGTGGAGGAGGGCGGCGGGGGCGTGGGGTGGAGACTGGCCAGTCGCTGACTCTGCAGTCACTAACTCAATGGAAAGTTCCAGATCTGGGCAGTGGGGAGGGGACACAAGAGGGAGAGAGGGTGAAAAGCAGCGGGATCTGCGCAGAGAGAGCAATTGCAAAGCACCGAGCCCAGCGGACACCCGTCTCCTCCAAGAACAGCTCCGATTGCCCGCGGACGCCCAGACACAGTCTCAACATGGGGTGAGAACCCCGGCCAAGGGGAGATTTACTCTGTATCTAACCCTGTGCTGTACCTGTCCTGGGAGTGTTTGATGGGGTGGACAGTGTAGAGGGAGCTTTACTCTGTATCTAACCCCATGCTGTACCTGTCCTGGGAGTGTTTGATGTGGGGACAGTGTAGAGGGAGCTTTACTCTGTATCTAACCCCGTGCTGTACCTGTCCTGGGAGTGTTTGATGGGGGGTACAGTGTAGAGGGAGCTTTACTCTGTATCTAACCCCGTGCTGTACCTGTCCTGGGAGTGTTTGATGGGGACAGTGTAGAGGGAGCTTTACTCTGTATCTAACACCGTGCTGTACCTGTCCTGGGAGTGTTTGATGGGGACAGTGTAGAGGGAGCTTTACTCTGTATCTAACACCGTGCTGTACCTGTCCTGGGAGTGTTTGATGGGGGACAGTGGAGAGGGAGCTTTACTCTGTATCTAACCCCATGCTGTACCTGTCCTGGGAGTGTTTGATGGGTGGGACAGTGCAGAGGGAGCTTTACTCTGTATCTAACCCTGTGCTGGGCCTGTCCTGGGAGTGTTTGGTGGGGGGACAGTCTAGAGGGAGCTTTACTCTGTATCTAACCCCGTGCTGTGCCTGTCCTGGGAGTGTTTGATGGGGAACAGTGCAGAGGGAGCTTTACTCTGTATCTAACCCTGTGCTGTGCCTGTCCTGGGAGTGTTTGATGGTGGCACAGTGTAGAGGGAGCTTTACTCTGTATCTAACCCCGTGCTGAACCTGTCCTGGGAGTGTTTGATGGGGGGTCAGTGCAGACGGAGCTTTACTCTGCATCTACCCTGTGCAGTACCTGTCCTGGGAGTGTTTGATGGGGGGACAGTGTTGAGGAAGCTTTACTCTGTATATAACACCGTGCTGTACCTGTCCTGGGAGTGTTTGATGGGGACAGTGTAGAGGGAGCTTTACTCTGTATATAACACCGTGCTGTACCTGTCCTGGGAGTGTTTGATGGGGCAGATAGTGTAGAGGGAGCTTTACTCTGTATCTAACCCCGTGCTGTCCCTGTCCTGGGAGTGTTTGATGGGGGAACAGTGTAGAGGGAGCTTTACTCTGTATCTAATCCTGTGCTGTACCTGTCCTGGGAGTGTTTGATGGGGGGGACAGTGTAGAGGGAGCTTTACTCTGTATCTAACCCCGTGCTGTACCTGTCCTGGGAGTGTTTCATGGGGGACAGTGCAGAGGGAGATTTACTCTGGATCTAACCCTGTGCTGTACCTGTCCTGGGAGTGTTTGATGGGGGGACAGTGTAGAGGGAGATTTACTCTGGATCTAACCCTGTGCTGTACCTGTCCTGGGAGTGTTTGATGGGGGGACAGTGTAGAGGGAGATTTACTCTGGATCTAACCCCATGCTGTACCTGTCCTGGGAGTGTTTGATGGGGGACAGTGCAGAGGGAGATTTACTCTGGATCTAACCCCGTGCTGTACCTGTCCTGGGGATGTTTGATGGGGGACAGTGTAGAGGGAGCTTTACTCTGTATCTAACCCCATGCTATACCTGTCCTGGGAGTGTTTGATGGGGGACAGTGTAGAGGGAGCTTTACTCTGTATCTAACCCTGTGCTGGGCCTGTCCTGGGAGTGTTTGGTGGGGCGACAGTCTAGAGGGAGCTTTACTCTGTATCTAACCCCGTGCTGAACCTGTCCTGGGAGTGTTTGATGGGGGGGGACAGTGTAGAGGGAGCTTTACTCTGTATCTAACCCCGTGCTGAACCTGTCCTGGGAGTGTTTGATGGGGACAGTGTAGAGGGAGCTTTACTCTGTATCTAACCCCGTGCTGTACCTGTCCTGGGAGTGTTTGATGGGGGGGACAGTGTAGAGGGAGCTTTACTCTGTATCTAACCCCATGCTGTACCTGTCCTGGGAGTGTTTGATGGGGGACAGTGTAGAGGGAGCTTTACTCTGTATCTAACCCTGTGCTGGGCCTGTCCTGGGAGTGTTTGGTGGGGGGACAGTGTAGAGGGAGCTTTACTCTGTATCTAACCCCGTGCTGTGCCTGTCCTGGGAGTGTTTGATGGGGGACAGTGCAGAGGGAGCTTTACTCTGTATCTAACCCCGTGCTGTACCTGTCCTAGGAGTGTTTGATCGGGGGACAGTGTCGAGGTAGATTTACACTCCAGTTAACCCCGTGCTGTACCTGTCCTGGGAGTGTTTGATGGGGGGACAGTGTAGAGGGAGTTTTACTCTGTATCTAACCCCGTGCTGTACCTGTCCTGGGAGTGTTTGATGGGGGGGACAGTGTAGAGGGAGCTTTACTCTGTATCTAACCCCGTGCTGTACCTGTCCTAGGAGTGTTTGATGGGACAGTGTTCCTTCTTCGCAAAGACATTGTTTATTTGGGAATAGATATTTTCTGTGTTTTATTCCTGCAGGATTTTCCGGTTCCGTTTGATGCTGCTCTGTTTGATTGGCTCATTATCACACCTCAATTCATCTGTGGGTGAGTGGCACTGTGGGAGGGTCAGTGCTGAGGGAGCGCCGCACTGTGGGAGGGTCAGTGCTGAGGGAGTGCCGCACTGTGGGAGGGTCAGTGCTGAGGGAGCGCCGCACTGTGGGAGGGTCGGTGCTGAGGGAACCCCGCACTGTGGGAGGGTCAGTGCTGAGGGAGCGCCGCACTGTGGGAGGGTCAGTGCTGAGGGAGCGCCGCACTGTGGGAGGGTCAGTGCTGAGGGAGCGCCGCACTGTGGGAGGGTCAGTGCTGAGGGAGCGCCGCACTGTGGGAGGGTCAGTGCTGAGGGAGCGCCGCACTGTGGGAGTGTCAGTGCTGAGGGAGCGCCGCACTGTGGGAGGGTCAGTGCTGAGGGAGCTGACCAATCACCTGCTGCACCTGCAGGCTGGGTTTTTGCGACTCATACACAAGGACCCCCAGGTCCCTCTGCACCGTAGCATGCTGCAGCTTTTCGCCTTTTAAATAATAATCCCTCCTACTATTATTCCTGCCAAAGTGGATAACCTCACACTTGCTAACATTATACTCCATCTGCCAGGTCCTTGCCCACTTGCTCAGCCTATCCAGATCCCTCTGCAGACTTTCTACACCCTTCGCACAATTTGCTTTTCCACTCATCATTGTGTCATCAGCAACTCTCGTTACCCTACACTCACCCCCCTCCTCCAGATCATCTAAATGAATGGTAAACAGTTGAGGCCCCAGCACCGATCCCTGCGGCACTCCACTAGTCACCAACCTCCAACCAGAATAGCACCCATTGACACCAACTCTCTGCCTCCTATTAGACAGCCAATCCTCTATCCATGCTAACACCTTACCCCCAACTCCATGCCCCCTAACCTTCTGTAACAACCTTTTGTGCGGCACCTTATCAAACGCCTTTTGGAAATCGGAAAACACCACATCCACCGGTTCCCCTCTGTCTACTGCACTAGTCACATCCTCATAGGAATCCAATAAATTCATCAAACACGACTTCCCGTTAATGAATCCGTGCTGCGTCTGCTCGATCAAACCATTCCTTTCTAGGTACCTCACTATTTCTTCTTTGATGACAGATTCTAACATTTTTCCAACTACAGACGTTAAACTAACCGGCCTATAATTCCCTGCATTTTGTCTGGTCCCTTTTTTAAACAGTCAAATAATCATTGGCAGATTATCCAATGATACTCTGTTAAAACGGTATTTTTAGGGTAAATATAGGGTGTCAGATCATAGGGAAAATGAAGTCTACAATGTTCCCCTCTGGTTCAGATGTATACCATCACTCTTATAGAGATCCCACCTTCCCCAGAATGAGCCCCAATTGCTCAAGTAATTAAACCCCTCCCTCCTGCACCATCCCCTCAGCCACAAGTTCAAACTTTCCCTCTCCCTATTCCTCTCTAAACTATCCCGTGGCACAGGCAAGAGTCCAGAGATAACCACTCCATTGTTTAAGAAGGGGAGCAGAGACTTCCCTGGGAATTACAGACCAGTGAGTCTTACTTCTGTAGTGGGTAAGGTTTTAGAAAGAATTATTAGGGATAGGATTTATAGTTATTTGGAGAGTAATGAATTGATTAGAGATAGTCAGCATGGTTTTGTAGCGGGAAGGTCGTGCCTTACTAACCTTATTGAGTTCTTTGAGAAGGTGACCAAAGAGGTGGATAGGGGTAAAGCAGTAGATGTGGTATATATGGATTTTAGTAAGGCGTTTGATAAGGTTCACCATGGTATGCTTCTGCAGAAAATGCAGATGTATGGGATTGGTGGTAATTTAGGTACTTGGATCAGGAATTGGTTAGCAGATAGGAGACAGAGGGTGGTGGTTGATGGTAATTATTCATCATGGAGTTCGGTTACAAGTGGTGTGCCTCAGGGATCTGTTTTGGGGCCACTGCTGTTTGTAATCTTTATTAATGATCTGGATGAGGGTATAGTTGGGTGGATTAGTAAGTTTGCTGATGACACCAAAGTCGGAGGTGTGGTAGATTGTGAGGAAGGGTGTCGAAGTTTGCAGGGTGACTTGGATAGGTTGCAGAGCTGGGCCGCGAGCTGGCGGATGGAGTTTAATGCGGAGAAGTGTGAGGTAATCCATTTCGGTAGGAATAACAGATGTGTTGAGTATAGGGCTAACGGGAGGACTTTGAATAGAGTGGAGGAGCAGAGGGATCTAGGTGTATGTGTACATAGATCCCTGAAAGTTGGGAATCAAGTAGATAAGGTTGTTAAGAAGGCGTATGGTGTCTTGGCGTTTATTGGTAGGGGGATTGAATTTAGGAGTCGCAGCGTCATGTTGCAACTGTACACAACTCTGGTGCGGCCGCACTTGGAGTACTGTGTGCAGTTCTGGTCCCCACATTACAGGAAGGATGTGGAGGCTTTGGAGAGGGTGCAGAGGAGGTTTACCAGGATGTTGCCTGGTATGCAGGGGAGGTCCTATGAGGAGAGACTGAGGGATTTGGGGTTGTTTTCACTCGAAAGAAGGCGGCTAAGAGGGGATCTTATAGAAGCATATAAGATCTTTAGAGGTTTAGATAGGGTGGATGGTGATAGCCTGTTTCCTCGGATGGAGAAATCTAGCACGAGGGGGCATGGCTTTAAATTAAGGGGGGGTTAGTTATAGGACGGATGTCAGGGGCAGGTTCTTTACCCAGAGGGTGGTGAGGGACTGGAATGCCCTGCCTGCTGCAGTTGTAAATGCGCCTAGTTTGGGGGCGTTTAAGAGATTGGTGGATAGGTTTATGGACGAAAAGGGATTGGTTTAGATTAGAGGGTCAATTTTTTTTTTAAAAATAAGACTGGTCGGTGCAACATTGTGGGCCGAAGGGCCTGTTCCGCGCTGTAATGTTCTATGTTCTATGTTCTATGTTCTAAATCCTTAACCAAAAGTCAAAGGCTTCTGGATAGCTCAAAGTGTTCATCAGGCGCCTGAGACCCCACATGCCATCAGCATGGTTACATTTTCCATGTCATATCGCTGAATATTAAGAGCAAGAAAAAAACATTGCCTGCACTCTGCTTATTGGGTGTCATATTCTGTGCTGATATCATAGACTTAATTTCACAAAGAGAGACACTTTATATTCATTCCTGAAGAGAATTACAAACCTTGATGTTGAAGTTTGTCCATAGGGAAGAAAATAAAATATTTTAACTTCTCGTTGTCCGAAAGTAATAATTCCACCGAAGCCAGTTTTCCATCACCAATACCCTCTATTTACACAGTGAATGGGTTTCTGCATTTGCAGCTCCAGTTTACAATTCAAATCGCAGAATCCAACACTGTGAGGCTCTTGCAGAGACTGCAGTTATTAAACTGCTGCTGCTCCATCCCTATTGGGGAGTCCCTGCTTGCTCAGTAGGGGAACCCGTACTCCAAGAGGCACGCACGGAGAACTATGACGATCCCTCATATCCACACTGGACATCATAACACCACCACATCATCAGCATATTCTTGGAAAGCAGAAAATGCTGCTTCATGTTTCTAAAACAAAAGCTAGAGCGACTGAAAGAACTAAACGACAGTCAATCAATCTCAGTGATGGAATAATTTGAACAAACATATAAGAAACATTGAGAACATCGGAGCAGAACAAAAATGCAAGAAGCTACTTAAGAGGGAAATCAGGAGGGCTGAGAGAAGACATGAGGTTGCTTTGGCAGACTGAGTGAAGGAAAATCCAAAGAGTTTCTATAGGTAATTTAGGAACAAAAGGATAGTGAGGGATAAAATTGGTCCTCTTGAAGACCAGAGAGGTAGACTGTGTATGGAACCAAAAGGGATGGGGGAGATACTAAATGGGTTTTCTCGTATCCGTATTTACTGAGGAAACGGGCGTGGAGTCTACGAAAATAGAGCAAACAGGTAGGGAGGTCATACAAACTTTACAGATTAAAGAGGAGGAGGTGCTGGCTGTCATGAGGCAAATCAGAGTGGATAAATCCCCCGGACCGGACAGGGTATTGCCACGGACCCTGAGGGAGGCTGGTGTTGAACTTGCAGGGGCCCTGGCAGACATATTTAAAATGTCAGTATTCACGGGGGGAGGTGCCGGATGATTGGACGGTGGCTCATGTTGTTCCGTTCTTTAAAAAAGAATCCAAAAGAAATCGGGGAAATTACAGCCCAGTAAGTTTGACATCAGTGGTTGGCAATTTATTGGAGTTAAGGGATAGGATATACAAATATTTGGATCGACAGGGACAGGTTGACGAAGGACGAGCCGTTGATGTCGTCTATATGGATTTCAGTAAGGCGTTTGACAAAGTCCCTCATGGTAGGTTGGTACAGAAGATTAAAGCTCATGGGATATGTGGTCAGGTATCTAGATGGGTAGAGAACATAGAACATACATAGAACATAGAACATTACAGCGCAGAACAGGCCCTTCGGCCCACGATGTTGCGCCGACCAGTTACAAAAACACTGACCCACTAGCCTATACCAATCCCTTTTCGTCCATAAACCTATCCAGAGATCTCTTAAACGCCCCCAAACTAGACGCATTTACAACTGCAGCAGGCAGGGCATTCCAATCCCTCACCACCCGCTGGGTAAAGAACCTACCCCTGACATCCGTCCTGTAGCTACCCCCCCTTAATTTAAAGCCATGCCCCCTCGTGCTAGCTTTCTCCATCCAAGGAAAAAGGCTATCACTATCCACCCTATCTAAACCTCTAATCATCTTATATGTTTCAATAAGATCCCCTCTTAGCCGCCTTCTTTCCAGCGAAAACAACCCCAAATCTCTTGGTCTCTCATAGAACATAGAACATAGAACATTACAGCGCGGAACAGGCCCTTCGGCCCACAATGTTGCGCCGACCAGTCTTATTTTTAAAAAAAAACATTGACCCACTAATCTAAACCACTCCTTTTTCGTCCATAAACCTATCCACCAATCTCTTAAACGCCCCCAAACTAGGCGCATTTACAACTGCAGCAGGCAGGGCATTCCAGTCCCTCACCACCCTCTGGGTAAAGAACCAACCCCTGACATCCGTCCTATAACTACCCCCCCTTAATTTAAAGCCATGCCCCCTCGTGCTAGATTTCTCCATCCGAGGAAACAGGCTATCACCATCCACCCTATCTAAACCTCTAATCATCTTATATGTTTCTATAAGATCCCCTCTTAGCCTTATCCTCATAGGATCTCCCCTCCATACCAGGCAACATCCTGGTAAACCTCCTCTGCACCCTCTCCAAAGCCTCTACATCCTTCCTGTAATGTGGGGACCAGAACTGCACACAGTACTCCAAGTGCGGCCGCACCAGAGTTGTGTACAGTTGCATCATGACGCTGCGACTCCTAAATTCAATCCCCCTACCAATAAACGGCAAGACACCGTATGCCTTCTTAACAACCTTATCTACTTGATTCCCAACTTTCAGGGATCTATGTACACATACACCTAGATCCCTCTGTTCATCCACACTATTCAAAGTCCTCCCGTTAGCCCTATACTCGACACATCTGTTGCTCCTACCAAATGAATTACCTCACACTTCTCCGCATTAAATTCCATCCGCCACCTCTCGGCCCAGCTCTGCAACCTATCTAAGTCTCCCTGCAGACTATGACACCCTTCCTCACAATCTACCACACCTCCAACTTTGGTGTCATCAGCAAATTTACTAATCCACCCAACTATACCCTCATCCAGATCATTAATAAAAATTACAAACAACAGTGGCCCCAAAACAGATCCCTGAGGCACACCACTCGTAACTGAACTCCATGATGAATAATTACCATCAACCACCACCCTCTGTCTCCTATCTGATAGCCAATTCCTGATCCAACTTCCTAGATTACCCACAATCCCATACATCTGCATTTTCTGCAGAAGCCTACCATGGTGAACCTTATCGAATGCCTTACTAAAATCCATATATACCACATCAACTGCCTTGCCCCCATCCACCTCTTTGGTCACCTTCTCAAAAAACTCAATAAGGTTAGTAAGGCACGACCTACCCGCTACAAAACCATGCTGACTATTTCTAATCAATTCATTACACTCCAAATAACTATAAATCCTATCCCTAATAATGTTTTCTAAAACCTTGCCCACAACAGAAGTAAGACTCACCGGTCTATAATTCCCGGCAAAGTCTCTGTTCCCCTTCTTAAACAATGGGACAACATTCGCTATCCTCCAATCCTCCGGGACTACACCAGAGACCAATGACGACCTGAAGATCAGAGCCAGAGGCTCTGCAATCACCTCTCTAGCCTCCCAGAGAATCCTAGGGTAAATCCCATCCGGACCAGGGGACTTATCTATTTTCAGCCCCTCAAGAATTTCCAGCACATCCCCCTTATCAACCGTAATACTGTCTATTTTACACCCCTGCAACCCAGTGTCCTCCTCAGCTATATTCATGTCCCCCTGCGTGAACACTGAAGAGAAATATTGGTTCAATACTTCTCCAATCTCCTCCGGTTCCACACACAACTTCCCCCTGTTGTCTGTAACTGGCCCTAATCTTGCCCTGACCAACCTTCTGTTCTTGACATACTTATAGAACGCCTTAGGATTCTCCTTAATCCTATCAGCCAAAGTCTTCTCATGTCCTCTTTTAGCCCTTCTCAATTCACTCTTCAACTCCCTCCTAGCCAATCTAAAGCTTTCTAGTGCACTACCTGAGCCCTCCAATCTCATCCGAACATAAGCCTCCTTTTTCTTTTTAACCATCGACTCAACTCTTTTAGTGCACCACGGTTCCCTAGATCTACCAAATCCTCCATGCCTGACAGGGACATACTGGCTTGCAAAGAGGAGTCAGAGAGTAGTAGTGGAGGGGTCTTTTTCTAGCTGGAGGTCTGTCACTAGTGGTGTGTCGCAGGGCTCAGTACTGGGACCTCTTCTCTTTGTAGTGTATATAAATGACTTGGAAGAGGGAGTAAGTGGTGTGATCAGCAAATTTGCTGATGACACCAAGATGGCTGGATTGGCGGGCAGTGAGGAGCAGTGTCTGGGAATACAGCGGGATATTGATAGGCTGGTATATTGGGCAGATACATGGCAAATGGAGTTTAATCCGGATAAATGTGAGGTGATGCATTTTGGCCGGAATAATGTAGGGGGGAATTATATGATAAAGGGTAAGCCCGTAAGGAGTATAGAAACGCAGTGAGACCTGGGGGTGCAAGTGCACAAGGCTTTGAAGGTGGCAGTACAGGTGGAGAAGGTGGTGAAGAAAGCCTATGGGATGTTAGCCTTTATAGGAAGGGGTATAGAATATAAGAGCTGGAGTCTAATGCTGCAGTTGTACAGAACGTTGGTTAGGCCGCATTTGGAGCACTGCGTCCAGTTCTGGTCGCCTTACTACCGGAAGGACGTGGAGACTCTGGAGAGAGTGCAGAGGAGGTTTACCAGGATGTTGCCTGGTATGGAAGGACTGGGGTATGAGGAAAGATTGAAGAAATTGGGGCTCCTTTCCCTTGAAAGACGCAGACTGAGGGGGGATCTAATAGAGGTATATAAGATTATGAAGGGTATAGATAGAGTAAACAGAGGTAAGCTATTTCCTATGATAGAGACACGTAGGACAAGTGGCCATGGACTTAAGGTGATGGGGGAGCGGTACAACACAGATATTAGAGGGAGGTTTTTCACACAGAGGGTAGTGGGGGTATGGAATGCTCTGCCAAGTAAGGTGGTGGAGGCAAACACGCTAGAGTCCTTTAAGAGTAACTTAGACAGGCACATGACTGAGTTGGAGATGGGTGGATATAGGAGAACTTTTTAAATAAGGGTCATTAGCATTGGGGTGTCCCTGGTAATGTAAATGGGTATAGTATGATAATAATGTTTTTCTCTTTTCATTCACAGGTTTTAAGTCAGTCCGCCTCGTGTCCAACGAGGGGCATACACACGATGGGTCGTACTGGGGCTGCTCTTGGTTGTTTGAGATTGGCCTAGTGCTTCATGTCGTTAGTGTGTGCCTAAACTGGACCAGATACTGGGCAAGACGACAGCTCAGTGACTATCACTGATTGCTGTGCAGACACATGGATTTGGGCCGGTGTCTGTGGGAGTTTGCGCATTCTCCCCGTGCTTGCTTGGGTTTTCTCCGGGTGCTCCGGTTTCCTCCCACACCCCAAAGATGTGCTGTTAGGCTGATTGGCAGGAATAAATTGTCCCTAAATCAGATTCCCTTAATCTGCATGGCCATAAATCATTAGATAGTGGTCATGGGTGGAGAGGGGGACTGGTGGTGTTGAGATGGCGGCGCGGGCTCATTGGGCTGAAGGCCCTGTTTCCCAGGCTGATTTTGTTCTTTGTTCTTTATTCTTTTATTAGGGAGAGTCAACATGGCTTTCTGCATGGTAGGTCATGTTTGACCAATCTATTGGAGATTTTCGAGGAGGTTACCAGGAAAGTGGATGAAGGGAAGGTGGTGGATGTTGTCTACCTGGATTTCAGCAAGGCCTTTGACAAGGTCCCTCATGGGAGGTTAGTTAGGAAGGTTCAGTCACTAGGTGTAGATGGGGAGGTAGTAAATTGGATTAGACACTGGCTCAATGGAAGAAGCCAGAGAGTGGTTGTGCAGGATTGCTTCTCTGAGTGGAGGCCTGTGACGAGTGGAGTGCCACAGGGATCGGTGTTGGGTCCATTGTTGTTTGTCATCTATATCAATGATCTGGATGATAATGTGGTAAATTGGATCAGCAAATTTGCTGATGATACAAAGATTGGAGGTGTTGCGGACACTGAGGAAGGTTTTCACAGCTTGCAGAAGGATTTGGACCAACTAGAAAAATGGGCTGAAAAATGGCAAATGGAATTTCCCGCAGACAAGTGTGAGGTATTGCACTTTGGAAGGACAAACCAAAGTAGAACGTACAGGGTAAATGGTAGGACTCTGGAGAGTGCAGTTGAACAGAGGGATCTGGGAATACAGGTACAGAATTCCCTAAGAGTGACATCACAGGTGGATAGGGTCATAAAGAGTGTTTTTGGTACATTGGCCTTTATAAATTGGAGTATCAAGTGTAAAAGTTGAAGTGTTATGGTAAGGTTATATAAGGCATTGGTGAGGCTGGATTTAGAATATTGTGTACAGTTTTGGTCACCTAGTTACAGGAAGGATGTAGGAGTGAGAGATGCTTCACATGGATGTTGCCGGGACTTGGGAAGCTGAGTTACAGAGAGAGATTGAATAGGTTCAGACTTTATTCCCTGGATTGTAGAAGAATGAGGGAGGATTTGATAGAGTTGGATAAGATTTTGATGGATATAGATACAATGAATGCAAGCAGGCTTTTTTCCACTGAGGCTAGGGAAGAAAAAAAAACAGAGGGCATGGGTTAAGGGTGAAAGGAGAAAAAGTTTTAAGGGAATATTGGGGGGGTGTTCTTCGCGCAGAGAATGGTTGGGAGTGTGGAATGAGCTGCTGGATTTGTCCTGGTTTGTCCTTCCAAAGTGCAATACCTCACACTTGTCACTGTTCACATTTAAGAAAAACTTGGACAGGTTGATGGATGAGAGGGGTGTGGAGGGATATGGTCCAGGTGCAGGTCAGTGGGACTAGGCAAAAAATGGTTCGGCACAGACAAGAAGGGCCAAAAGGCCTGTTTCTGAGCTGTAATTTTCTACGGTTCTATAGTACTATGATGGACAACAGTCAGCAGACATTTCAAAAGTACCTGTGTGGTTATCAAATTCTATAAATCATAATCAGTAATTGTAGATCAGTTTTGCAAAAATGATATCAAGAAGTTTGTTTTTTTTCCCAAAGACCTGTATAATCTGAAATATAATATTCCCATTCTCATCTCAGTTCCAAGCATTGAGCTGACAAACAGCATAATGAATATTACGCTTGTTAATAAAAAAACACAGGAAGTAGGGATGAAAAGGGAATTTGATCAGATATGCCGAATATGGGAAATGGTTTTCCACAAGCATCGCTACCACAATCTCTGCCCTTGATCATGTCCATATGCAAAATGAAATCAGGTTGTAAAATGAAAACTTCCAAATTTAGAGTTGAGAGAATAAAGAGAAATGTGTCTGCACCCAACAGCCACAATGAACAAATGTTTACAGTTGACAAATCAAGTGTAAGTTCATTTAGGTATCACCAAGTATCAGATGCTGCATTTTGACGGAAGAAATATATTTGGAATATTCCACTGAAATATGAATCTGAATGGGGATTATAAATTCAGCTCTACAAATTCACACAGCAGTTAAAACCACACAAACAAAATAACACGGCCGACAACAATAAATATAAAGCGCTGTATGTCTTTTTCAGAGGAATGAAAGTGAAATCAAAACTGCATTGACATTGGGCAAACGTGTTATCAGATGTAAAGAAGATAGGAGGATTAGAATTGGAGGTGTAGTGGGCCATTTAGCCCCTCGAGCCTGCTCTGCCTTCTAAAGATCATAGCTGATCTTTTCATGGACTCAGCTCCATCACCTGCCCACGCACCATAACCTTTATTTCATTTATTGTTTTAAAATGTGTATGTACTTGTCTTAAAACTATTCATTGAGGTTGCCTCAGCTGCTTTGCTGGGCAGGGAATTCTACAGATTCACAACTCTTTTTGTGAAGAAGTTCCTCCTCAAATCAGTCCTAAATCTTCCCTCCCTTACTTTGAAGCGATGGTCCCTAGTTTTAGATTTGCCTGCAATTGGAAACAACTTCCCTGCTTCTATTTTAACTTTTTTTCCTTCAAAACCTCATATGTTTCTGTAAGATCTCTCTTCATTCTTCTGAATTCTAATGAGTGTAGCCCCAGTCCACTCAGTCTCTGTTCATCAGCTAACTCTCTCAACTTCAGATTCAAACTAGTGAATCTCCTCTGCACCCCCTCCAGTGCCAGTATGTCTTTTATCAAAGGCTACTCTCGTTGTGGCCTCATAAGCACCTTATACAGCTGCAAAATAATGTCTTTGAAAAAAGATCCATCCTGTTAGCAATAAAGGACAACATTACATTTGCCTTATTAATTGTCTGCTTTTTGTGATTCATGCACAAGGACGCCCAGGTTCCTCTGCAGAGCAGCGTGCTGCATTATTTTCTCAATTAAATAATAGTCCATTTTGCTGTTATTTCTACCGAAATGTTCTGAATGGCCAGAATTAGCTCTTCTGTGATTGTGATAGAACAGTTATTTATAATTCAGAACAGTATGCAAACATTTCTCCTTTCATCATAATTAGTGAATTTCTTCAAAAATACCAGCAAAAATGCATTCTGTCTCACAATGCTAAAAACACTTAAACAACTCCATGGATCCAAAAAAAAATCCCTCACCAAGAAGGAACAAAACAGAAAACAAACTCCTTTTTAATTTCATGGATTAATACACGCAGTCTGTTCAATATTTTATGAACACATAACCCCAGCTATGCGTAACCATTATGGTCAGATATTTCACTCGGTATTGGAAAGGACACTCCCTGCAATTATACTCCACAAATCACTGGAGCTCATGGTTACTGGAATCCGGTCATCCAATCTAGTTTACAAATCACATTAAATACAATTCCATGCAATTCCCTGAATACATCATCACTGGACTCAGAAATACCACGCTAGCTAATGACACAAATACATTGTGACTTTTTTTCTGACGCATTAGCTATTTATATTAAAAAAAGTCTTCATTGAGTTCAGAATTACTCTTACACAATAGTGCAGAAATAGAAATAAGTTGTTAATTTAGAAAACTGGTGATTTACAAATCGCAGTTTTTAGCCTTTGTGGAATTGGGATAAAACCGCAGAGATCATTGAAGACATTTCTGTGAACAAAGAACAATGTAAATTAAAGCACATGAACAGGTGCTTTGGCCATCCAAGCCTGCACCGACAATGCTGCCCAACTTACATCCAGGACAAACATGCATGGACAAACTTGGGTTGCTACCTCTGGAGTGACGGAGGCTGACGGGATACCTACTAGGAGTCTGTAAAATGATGAGAGGCATAGAAAGGATTGACAGTCAGAGTATTTTTCCCAGAGTTGAAGTGTACAACATGAGGGGACACAAACACACTTAAACGGAAGATTTCAAAGGAGGTATGAAGGGTGGTGTTTTTTTTTACAAAGAGAGTGGTAGGTGTCTGGAACGCACTGCCAGGAGTGGTGGTGGAGGCAGATGTGATAGGGACGTTTAAAGGGCTTTTAGATCAGCATATGAATAGACATGGACCAGAGGGATATGGAGCAAGGGCAGGGAATAGATTAATTTGGCGTCATGTTCAGCACAACATCGTGTGCTGAAGGGTCTGTTCCTGTACTGTACTGTTCTAATGTAGTTGACAAGATTGTCAGTTCAGGGAGACAAAGCCACATCTTTGAGCATCCACCCACACTGTTTTTTTACCCTGTTTCAGGAATAGCCTTCCAAGCGGATTAATGGGATCGTGCACATTCCTTCTTTTTTAAAAAAACCCAAATCTTGAGACACCGGCTGGCCAGCATTTCTTGCCCATCCCGAGTTGCATATGGAGCACAGTTGAAAGTCAAATACACTGCTGTGGCTCTGGAGCCCAGTGTAGGCCAGATTGAGCAAGGACAGCAGATTTCCTTTCCCTAAAGGACATGAGTGAACCAGTTTTTTTTTCCCCTTGTCCCTGACAATGGTTTCATGGTCATAAGCAGATTCCTGTTTCTATTTTTGATGAATTCAAATTCCACCATTTGCTGAGGCGGGATTCGAACCTGGGGCTCCCAGAACATGAGCTGAGTTTCTGGAATAATATTCTAGTGATAACAGCACTCGGCCATCACCTCCATCTGAACTGCTTTTAGTTAAAGGGCTAATGTTCAGTTAAGAGTTAAAGTCCAGTTGAGAGTTTATGAGTTGCAATGACTTTAATCAGGCAGTTGAGGTGGGCCACTGGACGGAGTAGCTCAGGGGTGGCTTTCCACACACACCGCCTCCCCCTCTACCCCCGCCCACTCCAACCCGGCCGAAAATCTGTAAGGTGTAACCCTCATAGTTAATCACCGGCACAGGATTGTCCCCAGCCCCTCTCCTCCCAGCAGGGAAAATAACCTGGGAAGTGATGCCCTGGAAGGCTGCAGATCATCGATCATCTTTATCCCCAGTGTAATAGAATCGCTTTTTATATTATTGCATTGAAATTAATTGTTGTTCTATAATATATCATTGTGGATTGTCTGGAGCCCGGAGGGTGTATCCCCTCGGATGAAATAGAGAGAAAACAGTCTCATCCCACTCCCACTGCATCTCACCTCACAGGACAACTGCCTCATTGCAGGATTAAATGCACTGAATCTTGGTTAAACATAGACAGCGAGAGAACAGAGGGAGCAAAGAGCAAAAGGGGGAACCGTGATCGCTGCACGAAGAGACAGACTGAAAGAGTGAAAGAGTCTGAGACAGGTTTCCAGCGACTGAGAGGGACAGAGAGTGAGGCAGACACCCACAACCCAATATACACACAACAGCTGTCTGAATCCACAAGCATGGGGTGCTCTGAATGGGCGAATAAGGATTTAGTGAATGTTCGGAAACATTGTCACTTTTTGAAAATGTCTAGATTCTCTGTGAGTGTGTTGTGTTAACAGAAGCCTTGCAGTCCCTGCTCGGGTTCTCAAACCATATCCCATGAGAACCAATTCCAGTAAGTCATGGGAAATAAACAAAATCCGTAACTTGTCCATTTCTGAACAAGGGCTTGTCCGCAATTTGAACCCAGGGTCTTTCGCAAGTGTGCAGACTTTTATGTCCAAAGGGAGAATCTCATCCCGAATCCATCAAGCCATCGCTCAAACAGCATGTCAACTAAATGTATTTTCACTGCCGTGTAAAAGCGGACCTGACATCTGCACTGAAATGTGATGAGGCTGGAAAAACTCAGGCAGTTGCATGGCACGTGTGCATAAGGAAACAACGATAAACCTGCACCTCCATCACCTTTCATTAACATTGGGAATGTTTGAAAATAGAGGAAGTTTTGTTTTTAAATAAAATCCAACAAGGAGGAAATATAACAACATCTGGCAGAGTGGAAATTGCGACGGGTATTTGGTCCGTTGCAGTTTGCATGAATTGATGTTTGAAGACAGTGCGAGGCCAATTAGCACAGAAAACCAGCAAGAGAATCCTGCTGAAACCCGGGATTGAACCAGGGGCATTTAGATCTTCAGTCTAACGCTCTCCCAACTGAGCTATTTCAGCTGTCAGGTACACTAACTGCTTCCGTCTCACAAATACCTAAGACAGCAATGATCTCTGCCCATTCGTTAGTGCATCATTTTCATCTTTCTTCGAATAATCTCAACCAAATGTCCTGAGTGATGAAAACAAATTACTCCGGATGGGAAAAGAGGAAATGCTCCAAAATCTCCCAATGTCTGACAGCACCTGTAAGGAGTGAAAAGGGCGGACGTTTCGACTCCAGATGACAATTTATCAAAGCTCATTGCACACTTGTACTCAGTATTCGTTTCAATATTTAGTATCAATGCATTATTTAACACATATGGCTTCATTATGAATTGGATATTTCTGAAATTGAACATCAGTGAATTGAAAATATAACTGATCAACAGAACCAATCGAATCACCGGGTAATACAGATCACAATTTTGGGATTGACTATCGTCAGCTTTTAAACAAAGTCAAATGCATTTAAATGGAGGAGAATCAAGAATTATCTGTTAGTGACCCTTGAGCCTTTTTTATTATAGGCGTGAAACATTCAGGCGCATAAATTCCGGCCCGTTACAGGAATATCCGGTACATCCGCACTGAGTCTCGATTCCTTCATCTGTCTGAGTGGTTTTTCCTGTTTCTTAGAGATGAAAAACGATTTTAAAACAGATTCTTCTGTGAAATGTGCGCCATTTCCAAAAAGTTCACTTACAGTATCAGTCGTATGTGTCTGTTTGAGCACACACTACTATCAGGTATTTCAGATGGTGATTAACCATATTAGTCTGCACCTAGAAACCCATTAAATTCTGATGGCGACTGAACCAGACGTGAAAATCTGCTCGGCATCAAAAGCGAACTTTTCTGTCAGTGCGTCAAAAAAAACTTTGCTTATTTCACCGGAAGTATTTGAGGGTGAAGTCAGAGAAATGATAACATGTTTTTAACATCCAAATTCAGACAATGTTGAGCAACAAACTCAAACCTCGCGACTTTTTCCTTACCCGACATGAGAAAGTTTAATGAATGTTTCTGCCTGGTTTTCGAACCGGGGACTTTTCGCGTGTGAGGCGAATGTGATAACCACTACACTACAGAAACAGCTCAAACTAGAGAAACGCAAATCTGCCTGTCTGCAATGTTCAACTAGGCTGTGTTACTGCAGGTTCCGATGGTTAGACTGAGAGCCCATGTCACTGAATTCAGGAAGATAACCGTTACTTTCAATCTGATTCTACAACTTATCCCCAACAGCAAAACTTAAAAGGGCTCGTCTGGCAAATATCTAAGGGAGCAATGATTTCTACCCATTTATTATTTCATCATTCTCATATTCCTTCGAATAATCTCAATCAATTATACTCAGTAATAAAAGCAAATTACTGCGGATGCTGGAATCGGAAACGTAAATGGAAAATTCTGGCAAGTCTCACAAGGACTGTGATGAAAGCAGAGCTCTGACAAGCTGATGTTGTTCAGTAGATTTACTGCAGTAAGGT
Organism: Carcharhinus amblyrhynchos; assembly: GCF_965287045.1. Classification (NCBI taxonomy): domain Eukaryota; kingdom Metazoa; phylum Chordata; class Chondrichthyes; order Carcharhiniformes; family Carcharhinidae; genus Carcharhinus; species Carcharhinus amblyrhynchos. The sequence continues at coordinate 100,736 of NW_027649940.1, read as the reverse complement.
TTATGTCAGTTCGATACAAACATTACGATTTGAATGTTGTCATTTACAGTGAAATTTAATGCAGTGGAAGGTAACCTACTTATTTTTACAGGAGGAACCAGCAACGGATTTATAAACATGGATTGTGCAACGGGGCTGAAATTTTTCCCTGCTGTTGACATGGTACAAATATTTATTGACGATTTTCAACTTTGTACCGAGTATTTAGGTTCCGTGGTGTAATGGTGAGCACTCTGGACTTTGAATCCAGCGATCTGAGTTCAAATCTCGGCGGAACCTTGCTTTAATTTGCAATTACAGATTGCCTCATCACTGTGGCTCCTGTTTAATCACTCTGCAGTTCACCCAGCGGTTCCCTATTATCCACACCATACGGGACTGTTTCAATGACCTTGTGAATGGTCTCATTCTATGGTATAAACATTGTGTGATATGCTGCTTTCCTCACGCTCAGGCCATGGGACCCACAGGACTCGCTTTTATCTCTCCTGAAATGCTCGCTATCAGATCCCGTCTCTGTTGTTATGTTGCCTCGCTCCTCGATTTCACGTGTTTAAAACTTCCTACCTTTCCAACATTTAACCATTTAAATGAAAGGTTATGGAGGTGTAAGAAGTGAATCCTTTCCCTGTGCACACTTGCTGCCTGGCTTCCTCAGTATTTTTTTCCAGCGCTTCCAAATTTCACTGCAGCTGTCTGATCAGATTAAGATGACAATATCAGTACCTGCATTTGCACTATATTTGTATCAGTGGCTCGTTGGTCTAGTGGTATGATTCTCGCTTCGGGTGCGAGAGGCCCCGGGTTCAGATGAGCCCCATTGTTATTCATGGCCAAGTCTTGTTCATTTCTTTACCGTGCACTCGGCAGGATGAGTTCACTCCCGGTTGGGTTTGAGAAACTGATAATACAGCGATTCCAACAACCCAACTCATTCAAGATGCTTTCAAAAGTTGAATGTGCTCATGGACGTTCGCTTCATCCCAAATCAACGATTCCAGAGGACATGGTGCTTGTGGATTCCGGTCCCTTGTTGCATGTATATTATTATTCATTCATGTGATATGGATTGCTACTCCATTTTCTGTCTATATCTGTCTGTCCTTGCTTCTCTTTGTCGACCTCGGTCTTTTTCACTCAGTCTCTCTGTGCCTATATCTCATTTCCCTGGTTTGCTCTTATTTCCCTCTAAGCTCTCGCTGTCTGTGTGACCAAGTTTCATTGGCACAGTTGTCCTTGAAGAGGGGATTTAATACGATGATGCTGTTCTCTCTGAGGTTTGGAATAATGAGAAGTGAACTCATTGGAAAGTCTGGAACTACGAGAGAGAGTTTGGCAGTGCACAAGCTGAGAGATTGTATATGCCTCTGATTCTGTATGTGCCCTTGTATCTACGTATGCCCCAGTTTCACTGTTCGTATGCCCCTGATTTTGTGTCCACCCTTGTATCTTTGGAGTTACCAGTATCTCTATATGTCTGCGCCTGAATCTTGATGTATCTGCATCCATATGTGCCCCTGCACCTATATGTGTCCCTGAATCTGTGTATGCCCCCGCCCCCCGTATCTCTGTAGGGCCCAATACCTGTATGTGTGTGTGTGTACTCCTGTATCTGTGTGTGCCCCTCTATCTTTGAGTGCTTCAGAACCTGTGTGTGCCTGTATATGCATGACCCCCAAGATCTGCGCGTGTGATTGTGTGTGTGTGTGTGTGTGTGTCCATCCCTGTAAATGTCTGATTCGTTGTGCCTTTTTTAAGACTAAACCGTGAAAATGTCCGAGAAACGAATTGCAGAGTGCAGCAATGTTTACCCACTAAGATTCTGAATGTGATTACCGTCTGATAACTGTATCGAATGTGCAATTTGAAGTTTCAAATAATCCCAACTTCTATCTCCAGACATTATCTCCCAATGGGAAATGAAGAACACGGTTTATCTGCGGTGTCTGGTTATAAAAAGGGCGAATACGCCAGCCGAGATCCTTCTACAAACTCCAATCTCGGACAATATCGTTCAATATTCATATTTCAGTAACCGGTTCGCAGACTCACAAGCAACAGCGCCTGCAGTCTCTGTGCTCCGCCAGCAGATGGTGGTGTTGTATCACTTTAATCACAAGGTTTGAGGAGATATTTGAGGAAAAATTATGTCCCTGTTTCCATGGAAAGGGGACAATTAGTAAAGCAATGACATTAATATCCCTATCAGTAACATTCACAGGGAAATCTGGCCAAGGATAGCGAGTTTAATACGTGCATTCATATTTACCTTCCGGCTAGTGAACATGTCGATTACCAGCTAATTATTGTATAACCTTACCTTTTAGTGATTTAAAGATGTGTCTATTTTCTCATCCAGACATTATCAAATAATATTTCATTATAATTGGACACGTCTCTTTTTCGCTGGATTTTCCATGCTTCGGTGCTCATTTTTTTTTCCTTAGTCCGTTTAGAAATCCAGCCGAACCCTGCCTCTATGTTATGTTCTGTGTATATTTAAAATGTAGTTGCTTGTTATAATTTTTGGCTTCAGCACAATTCGAGCCCTAACTCACTCTGATCTATAACACACACTACAAATTGCATGAGCGCCTCAAAATGACTAACTGTGCACTGATTTGAGTTATTAGCTCATTACACCAATCTCACTGTCGGATGCTGACACAGGATTTCATTAAATGTCATCGCAGACAATCCAATTTTCTGTTCCGAGCTGCAATCTGACTCTGAATGTAACTCAATGGGAGTTTGGGGCTAGTATTTCATGGACATTATCATCTCAGTATCCATCACAATTTCCCATGCCCTCCACACCCCCCTCCCTCCACACCCCCAACCCCCCACCTCCATCCCCTCCCCCACAAACCACAACCCCCCACCCCCACCCCCACCCCCCGCGCCCCGGCCGCAAACCAACACCATTTATTAATCTCGATTCCACGTCTTCAATTCGCCATCGTTAGTTTGAATATTTATCAAAGAGTTGGAGCGATGGAGGGTGAGGGGCCGGGGCTAAATAGGCGGGGGTTCAGTGAGGTTTCAGAACTGGTGGAGTCACCAACTCCCACCCACTTTGACACGGTGCTACTCCATTCTGGAACGGGATTGATGATAAACTGTCAGCTAAACAGAACATTATACTCAGCATGTAATCAGTTTCTGGAGGTGAATGTATTTGAAAGCAAAGGAAGGGAATATAATTTACTGCAGGTGATAGAATGACTGTGTGACTATATCTGTAGTGACGGTGACCTGGGATGAAGCAATGGAGACAGTAATGATGATCAATGAGATACAAATCTCAGATATCACAGCAGAACTGTGAAAAGATCATGTTGTTCAGCAGATTTCCCACAAGAAGCTATAGAAGAGGCAGAGGCTACGAATGATCTTTGAGTGTGGTGAGCTGCAGTGAAACGTAGTGGAGTAGAATGTATTATTATTCATTTTGACAGGAGGAAACAGCAAGGGGAATGTAAATATTAATTGCCGGGATTGGGCCAATGGGTTTATTTTGTTTCTCCAGGTAGTTCAAACTGACACAATGATCGCTCCTGTTTTCTATCAGGAAGGAATTTCAGACCCTGCTAAATCTTGTGCTGATCGGCAGCGATAAAATCTACATTCCCTGACCGGGAATCGAACCCGGGCCGCGGCGGTGAGAGCGCCGAATCCTAACCACTAGACCACCAGGGAAGATACAAACAATAGTCTTAATCTGACCGATACATTGCAATGTTTTTCAAATTCTCAAGGAAGATTTGTCGAGGAAAAAGAAACTCATGTTTTGATAGAACAGGAATGACTCCTTCAGCCAACAGCAAATTACAGCAGATGCTGAAACTTAAAAGAACAACTTAAAATGCTGGAAAATCTCACCAGGCATGACGGCATCTCTGGAGAGAGAATGTAAGACAGTGTCATTCAGTCTAAACTGCCCTCTGAAATGGCCCAACAAAATAGTTAGTTCAGTGGGAAATAGCGATAGACAACAAATACTGACAATGAAATCTATATTGTGTTAGCAGCATTTTATGAAATAATTAATCATTTTCATTTTGTTTCTTTTCATGTCAGACAGGGTGACATATTCGAGGCTCTTATTATTTAAAACCTCAGCCCTTTAACTATTGAGACAGTTATGGTTCAGTCAGAGAAAAGTGATCCACTGTGATCCAAAAGAAGGAATTTTAGTTGCTGCAAATCCCACCTCAAAACGGAAAATGTTGGAAGATTCATCAGTTTCAACAGCTTCTGTGGAGAGGGAAAAGAGGGAATGATACAGGTTGCTGACCTTTGACCCTAACTGGAAGGAATTGATGATTTAATGGTTTACAAACAAGTACAGAGTCAAGGAAAATAGTGAGAGAGAGGAGGGAAGTACTAATAATCGTTTTATATAAGGTTCTTTACCCAGCGGGTGGTGAGGGATTGGAATGCCTTGCCTGCTGCAGTTGTAGATGCGTCTAGTTTGGGGGCGTTTAAGAGATCTCTGGATAGGTTTATGGACGAAAAGGGATTGGTATAGGCTAGTGGGTCATTGTTTTTGTAACTGGTCGGCGCAACATCGTGGGCCGAAGGGCCTGTTCTGCGCTGTAATGTTCTATGTTCTATGTTCTATAAGATGGAAGGCGGGAGTGATTGAATTACAATGGAGATGATTGTTGTTTCCACTGACACAATCTCGCAGAGATGTGAGATGAACAATGTAGAAAGGAGAGAGGGACTCAGTTGGAGCCGTGGCACTTCTGGAGGAACAGAGATCTGGAATTCATCTCGGAATGAGTCAAAGTCCAATGTGGGGCTCGAACCCATGACCCTGAGATTAAGAGTCTCATGCTCTACTGACTGAGCTAGCCGGGCACACGCATGACAGCGTTTTCCTTAACCTAAAATGCATGGAGAAAATATGGCTTTTCCATCTGGTGTTTCAGTTTATTCAGATTTCAACGTTTATAATGAACCCACCGACAGAATCCCCAAAGTTTCTATCCATGCCCCCTCAGTCATCAGTCACATCATTCACATCTTTCAATTCTTAGCTTCACCTCTGCCAAACAGAGTGTGAGAGGGGGACACTGGGACACAGGGACAGACAGTCAGCACCTTTTGGAAAGTGTGAGAGGGGGACAGTGGAACAGACAGACAGTCAGCACCTTGAGGAGAGTGTGAGAGAGGGACACTGGGACAGACAGACAGCACCTTGAGGAGAGTGTGAGAGAGGGACACTGGGACAGACAGACAGCACCTTGAGGAGAGTGTGAGAGGGGGACACTGGGACAGACAGACAGCACCTTGAGGAGAGTGTGAGAGGGGGACACTGGGACAGACAGACAGACAGGACCTTGAGGAGAGTGTGAGAGGGGGACACTGGGACAGACAGACAGACAGCACCTTGAGGAGAGTGTGAGAGGGGGACACTGGGACAGACAGACAGCACCTTGAGGAGAGTGTGAGAGGGGGACACTAGGACAGACAGACAGCACCTTGAGGAGAGTGTGAGAGGGGGACACTGGGACAGACAGACAGACAGCACCTAGAGGAGAGTGTGAGAGGGGGACACTGGGACAGACAGACAGCACCTTGAGGTGAGTGTGAGAGGGGGGCACTGGGACAGACAGACAGCACCTTGAGGAGAGTGTGAGAGGGGGACACTGGGACAGACAGACAGCACCTTGAGGAGAGTGTGAGAGGGGGACACTGGGACAGACAGACAGACAGCACCTTGAGGAGAGTGTGAGAGAGGGACACTGGGACAGACAGACAGCACCTAGAGGAGAGTGTGAGAGGGGGACACTGGGACAGACAGACAGCACCTAGAGGACAGTGTGAGGGGGACACTGGGACAGACAGACAGCACCTTGAGGAGAGTGTGAGAGGGGGACACTGGGACAGACAGACAGCACCTTGAGGAGAGTGTGAGAGAGGGACACTGGGACAGACAGACAGCACCTTGAGGAGAGTGTGAGAGGGGGACACTGGGACAGACAGACAGCACCTTGAGGAGAGTGTGAGAGGGGGACACTGGGACAGACAGACAGCACCTAGAGGAGAGTGTGAGAGGGGGACACTGGGACAGACAGACAGACAGCACCTAGAGGAGAGTGTGAGAGGGGGACACTGGGACAGACAGACAGCACCTTGAGGAGAGTGTGAGAGGGGGACACTGGGACAGACAGACAGACAGCACCTTGAGGAGAGTGTGAGAGGGGGACACTGGGACAGACAGACAGCACCTTGAGGAGAGTGTGAGAGGGGGACACTGGGACAGACAGACAGACAGCACCTTGAGGAGAGTGTGAGAGGGGGTCACTGGGACAGACAGACAGCACCTGGAGGAGAGTGTGAGAGGGGGACACTGGGACAGACAGACAGCACCTTGAGGAGAGTGTGAGAGGGGGACACTGGGACAGACACTCAGCACCTTGAGGAGAGTGTGAGAGGGGGACACTGGGACAGACAGACAGACAGCACCTTGAGGAGAGTGTGAGAGGGGGACACTGGGACAGACAGACAGACAGGACCTTGAGGAGAGTGTGAGAGGGGGACACTGGGACAGACAGAAAGACAGCACCTTGAGGAGAGTGTGAGAGAGGGACACTGGGACAGACAGACAGCACCTTGAGGAGAGTGTGAGAGAGGGACACTGGGACAGACAGACAGCACCTTGAGGAGAGTGTGAGAGGGGGACACTGGGACAGACAGACAGCACCTTGAGGAGAGTGTGAGAGGGGGACACTGGGACAGACAGACAGCACCTTGAGGAGAGTGTGAGAGGGGGACACTGGGACAGACAGACAGCACCTTGAGGATAGTGTGAGAGGGGGACACTGGGACAGACAGACAGCACCTTGAGGAGAGTGTGAGAGGGGGACACTGGGACAGACAGACAGCACCTTGAGGAGAGTGTGAGAGGGGGACACTGGGACACCGGGACAGACAGACAGCACCTTGAGGAGAGTGTGAGAGAGGGACACTGGGACAGACAGACAGCACCTTGAGGAGAGTGTGAGAGGGGGACACTGGGACAGACAGACAGACAGCACCTTGAGGAGAGTGTGAGAGGGGGACACTGGGACAGACAGACAGCACCTTGAGGACAGTGTGAGAGGGGGACACTAGGACAGACAGACAGCACCTTGAGGAGAGTGTGAGAGGGGGACACTGGGACAGACAGACAGCACGTTGAGGAGAGTGTGAGAGGGGGACACTGGGACAGACAGACAGACAGCACGTTGAGGAGAGTGTGAGAGGGGGACACTGGGACAGACAGACAGACAGCACCTTGAGGAGAGTGTGAGAGGGGGACACTGGGACAGACAGACAGACAGCACCTTGAGGAGAGTGTGAGAGGGGGACACTGGGACAGACAGACAGCACCTTGAGGAGAGTGTGAGAGGGGGACATAGAGGATTCAAGCTCCTGGTAGAGTTGTGCAGCCCTGGGACCGAGACCGATTGTTTCTGTTCTGTGGTGCTGAGAATTCTCTTCAATATCGACTCCACAGTCACAACTCTTTATTCCATCTGTTCACACAACACTCCAAATATTGACTGCCCGATCTGGGAGGATCCCAACAGCTCACCCCACACCTGAGATCACATGGTCTGTTCACGCTCTCTGTTCTGTTCCTCTCTGTATTTCCGGTTCGCGGGGTTTTTGTTTGTTATTTATTACCGTAGCAGAAGTTAGGCGAGGGGGCAGTCGGGAAGGGAGAGTGGGGGGTATAAAAAGGCAATAGTAGACAGCGGGCGTGGGCAGCGGAGTGAGTGCGTGCTGAGTGAGAGCTTTGGCTTGCTGGGCTTAGGCAAGGGCAGGCTTAGGCAAGGTGAGTTGCTGGTTCCATCTTTCCTGTGTTCCATTTCGGTGTATATAATTCCAAGGGAGGTCAGGTACATGGCAGGGGCTATGGGGAGGCACTTTAGCTGTGTTAGAACATAGACCATAGAACATCGAACACTACAGCACAAACAGGCCCTTCGGCCCACAAGTTGCACCGACCACATCAACACCTATCTCTAACCCCCAATCCCATAAAACCCCATATACTCATCCAGAAGTCTTTTAAAAGACCCCAGCGAGTTCGCCTCCACCACCACTGACGGCAGCCGATATGTGGGAGTTCCTGGAGACAACACATCTCCCGAAGGCCCACATCTGCGTCAAGTGTTTAGAGCTGCAGCGTTTGAGGGCCCGGGTCAGGCAATTAGAGCTGCGTTTAGAGGATGCATTTCTGGTTAGGGAGAACGAGGCAATAATGGCTATGAACCATGGACAAGTGGAGGTCCCAGGGCCTGGGGGCAGGACGGGTGGGTAACTGTTAGGAAGGGGAAGAAGAAGAAGAATAGTCCTGGTCCAAAGACCACCCCAGTGGCCCCCCAAAAGGCATCGACAGGGGTACAAAAGGATAGACAGGAGGGCCAGAATGACTCAGAGGGAAGGAAGGGGGCTGGCAATGAGATAGTGGTGGGGGATGGGAGGGTTAAAGGAATAGATAGGAGGTTCTGTGGGCAAAAGCGTGACTCCAGGATGGTGGTCTGCCTCCATGGAGCTGGGGTACAGGACATATCGGAGAGGATATAGGAAATCTTGAAGGGTGAAGGGACCCAGGCTGAAGTAATAATACATGTAGGGGAGAGGGACGTAGGAAGGCACAGCAGGAGGGATGTACGTAGGCAATTTATGGAGTTGGGGGCCAAGCTGAAGAGCAGGACCTCCAGGGTGGCATTCTCTGGGCTGCTGCCTCGTACCAGCAGGGCTAGGAATAATGAGATCCTGCAACTGAATGCATAGCTGAGGGATTGGTGCAAGGTAGAGGGCTTCACTTTTATCGATCACTGGGAGGTATTTGAGAGAGAAGGGCAACTGTACAGGAGGGATGGGGAACATTTGAATGGGAGAGGGACAAATATATTAGCTGGGAGGTTAGTGGGAGTGTTTAGGCAGGGTTTAAACTAATAGGGAGGGGGGGTGGGGATGAGACTGATAGCTCATTAGGCACTGGGATTGGGAGCGAGTTGGGTGACAGGGTAGGTTTGGTTGAAAGGACAATTATCAGGGGAAATGAGGATCCAAGTGGACCTGGAGGATTGGATTGCATCTGTTTCAATGCGAGGAGTGTGACGGGTAAAACGGATGAGCTTAGGGCCTTGATGTTCGTGAGGAATTTAGATGTGGTGGCAGTAACGGAGGCGTGGTTAAAGGAAGGGCAGGACTGGCAGCTAAATATTCCTGGGTATAAGTGACCTATTAAGAGTATAGAAATGCAGAGGGACCTGGGGGTGCAAGTGCACAAGTCACTGAAGGTGGCAACACAAGTGGAGAAGGTTGCGAAGAAAGCTTATGGAATGCTAGCCTTTATAGGAAGGGGTAGAGAGTACAAGAGCTGGAGTCTAATGCTACAGTTGTACAGAACGTTGGTTAGACCGCATTTGGAGTACTGTGTCCAGTTCTGGTCACCTTACTACCAGAAGGACGTGGAGATCTTGGAGAGGGTGCAGAGGAGGTTTGCCAGGATGCTGCCTGGTATGGAAGGACTGGGTGATGAGGAAAGATTGGGTAAACTGGGGCTCTTTTCCTGAGAGAGAGACGGAGATTAAGGGGGGGATCTGATAGAGGTGTATAAAATAATGAAGGGTATAGATAGAGTAAACAGTGGCAGGCTTTTTCCTAGATTGGAGACAAATATCACGAGGGGCCATGAGCTTAGGGTGGGGGGGGGGAAAGTATAATTTGGATGCTAGAGGGAGGTTTTTCACACAGAGGGTTGTGGGGGTATGGAATGCACTACCAAGTAAGGTGGTGGAGGCAGGCACGCTGGACTTGTTTAAGGTTTACTTAGATAGGCACATGAGTGAAACAGGGATGGAGGGTTATAGGAAACGGTTTTAAATAAGGGTCAGAGCCTCGGGACGATACTGGAAATCTAATGCTACATGTGTTGATGTTTTGTCTATTTTACTCCGCAGGTGTGTTGGTCCACCTTGTTGTCTACCGAGGGGCATACACACGGTGGGTCGTGCATGGGCTGCTCTTGGATGTTTCGAGAGTGGCCTAGTACTTTGCGTCGTTTGTGTATGCTTAAAACTGGACCAGCAGATGGGCACCACGACAGCTCAGTGACTATCACTGTTTGCTGTGCAGATACATGGAATTGGGCCGGTGTCTGTGGGAGTTTGTGCATTCTCCCCGTGGTTGCGTGGGTTTCCTCCGGGCGCTCCGGTTTCCTCCCACATCCCAAAGATGTGCTCTTCGGCTGATTGGTGTAACAAATTGTTCCTAAATTATTCTCCCCTGAATCTGGTTTCCAATGGGGGTACCATAAGCATAGACACAGGTCAAGGGAGGTGTAGGAAAAATACATTAAGATGGTGGCGTGGGCTCATTGGGCCGAAGGGCCTGTTTCCCGTGCTGTGTTGTTCTTTGAGGAGGACTTTCTTCAGCCAGAGGGTGGTGAATCTGTGGAATTCATTGCCATAGAAGGCTGTGCATGGCCAGTTCATCTGGATCTCAGTGTCTCAGTATCTCAGGGTCTTAGTGTCTCTGGGTTACTGGGTCTCTGGGTTTCTGGTCTCTGGATGTCAGTGTCTCAGGGTCTCTGGGTCTATGTGTGCCTCGGTCTCTGGGTCTCAGTTTCTCAGGGACTGAGGGTCTCTGAGTCTCTGGGTCTCATTGCCTCTGTGTCATAGGGACTCAAAGCTTTAGAGTCTCAGTTTCTCAGGGTCTCTAGGCCTCGAGTCCTCTGGGTCTCTGTGTCTCAGGGTCTCTGGGTCTATGGTTCACTGGGTCTCAGTGCCTCAGGGCCTCTGAATCTCTGGGTCTTTGGTTCTCTAGGTCTCTGGGACTCAATGTATCAGTGTCTCATGGTCTCCGGGTCTCTGGGTCTCTGTGCCTCAGTGTATCAGGGCCTCAGGGTGTCTAAGTCTCAGGGTCTCTGTGTCTCTCGGTCTCAGTGTCTCAGTGTCTCAGTTTCTCAGGGTCTCTCGGTCTCAAGGTTTCTGGGTCTCTGTGTCTCAGGGTCTCTGGGTCTATGGTTCACTGGCTCTCTGGGCCTCTGGGTCTCAGTGTCTCAGGGCTTCTGGGCCTTTGGGTCTCTGGTTCTCTAGGCCTCTGAGTCTCAATGTCTCAATGTCTCAGGGTCTCTGGGTCTCTGTGCCTCAGAGTCTCAGTGTCTCAGGGACTCAGGGCCTCTGAGTCTCAGTGTCTCAGGGTCTCAGGGCCTCTGGGTCTCTGTGTCTCAGTGCCTCGGGGTCTCAGGGTCTCAGTGCCTCAGTGTCTGAGGGTCTCGGGGTCTCAGGGTCTTTGTGTCTCAGTGTCTCAGGGTCTCTGGGTCTCAGTGTCTGAGTCTCTCAGTGTCTCAGGGTCTCATGGTCTCAGTGTCTCAAGATTTCTGGGTCCCTGGTCTCTGGGTCTCAGGGTGTCTGTTTCATTGTGTCTCAGTGTCTCTGGGACTCAGGGTCTCAGTGTCTCTGGGTCTCAGGGTCACTGGGTCTCTGGTTCTCAGTGTCTCAGAGCCTCTGTGTCTCTGGGTCTCAGGGTCTCTGGGTCTTTGGGTCTCAGTGTCTCAGTTTCTCAGGGTCTCTTTGTCTCTGGGTCTCAGTGTCTCTGGGTATCTGGGTCTGAGTTTCTCAGGGTCTCAGTGTCCCTGGGTCACTGTGTCTCAGTATCTCAGTGACTCAAGCTCTCTGGGTCTCAGGGTCTCAGTGTCACAGTGTCTCAGTGACTCAGGGTCTCAGGGTATCACGTTCTCCATGTCTCAGTGTCTCTGGGTCTCTGGGTCTCAGTGGCTCAGTTTTTCATGGTCTCAGGGTCTCAGTGTCACAGTGTCTCGGTGACTCAGGGCCTCAGTGTCTCAGGGTCTCATTGTCTCAAGGTCTCTGGGTCTCAGTGTCTCAGTGTATCAGGGTCTCAGAGTCACCGGGTCTCAGGGTCTCAGTGTCTCTTGTCTCTGGGTCTCAGTGTCTCATTGTCTCAGGGTCTCATGGCCTCAGTGTTTCAGTGTCTAGGTGTCTCAGGTTCTCAGGGTGTCAGTGTATCAGTGTCTCATGGCCTCAATGTCTCAGTGTCTCAGGGTCTCAGGGTCACTGGGTGTCTGGGCCTCAGGGTCTCTGGGCCTCAGGGTCTCTGCGTCTCAGTGTCTCAGGGTCTCAGGATTTCTGTGTCTCAGTGTCACAGTGTCTCAGAGTCTCTGGGTCTCAGTGTCTCACTGTCTTAGTGAGTCAGGGTCTCACGGTCTCAGTGTCTCAAGGTCTCTAGGTCTCTGGGTCACTGGGTCTCTATGTCTCTGGGTCTCAATGTCTCAGTATCTCAGGGTCTCAGGGTCTTATGTTTCCTTGGTCTCTGTGTCTCAGTGTATCAGGGTCTGAGGGTCTCAGTGTCTCACTGTCTCAGGGTCTCTGGGCCTCTGTGTCTCAGTGTCTCAGGGTCTGAAGATCTCAGTGTCTCAGTGTCTCTGGGTCGCTGAGTCTCAGTGCCTCAGGGACTCAGGGTCTCTGTGTCTCTGTGTCTCAGTGTGTCAGGGTCTCTAGGTACTGGGTCTCTGAGTATCAGTGTCTCAGGGTCTCCGTGTCTCTGGGTCACTGGATCTCTGGGTCTCTGCGTCTTTAGTTCTCAGTTTCTCAGGGTCTCTGGGTCTCGAAGTCTCAGTGTCTCAGTGTCTCAGGGTCTCAGCTTCTCAGTGTTTCTGTGTTTCAGTGTTTCATGGTCTCAGTGTCTCAGTGGCTCAGTGTCTCAGGGTGTCAGGGTCTCTGGATCTCTAGTTCTCTGGGTCTCTGGGTCTCAGAGTCTCAGTTTCTCAGGATCTCAGTGTCTCAGGGTCTCAGCTTCTCAGTGGCTCAGTGTCTCAGGGCTCAGGGTCTCAGTGTCTCAGGGTGTCAGGGTCTCTGGATCTCTAGTTCTCTGGGTCTCTGGGTCTCAGTGTCTCAGAGTCTCAGTTTCTCAGGGTCTCTGAGTCTCAGGGTCTCAGTGGCCCAGGGTCTCATGGTCACACTGTCTCAGTGTCTCAGGCTCTCAGTGTCTCCGGGACTCAGGTTCTCAGTGTCTCAGCTCTCAGTGTCTAGGGGGTTCAGTGTCTCCCTGTCTCAATGTCACAGGGCCTCAGTCTCTCAGTGTCCCAGGGTCTCAGTTTCTCAGGTTCTCAGGGTCTCAGTGTCTCAGGGTCTCTGGGTCTCAGTGTCACAATTTTTCAGGGTCACAGGGTCTCTGTGTCTGTGTGTCTCAGTGACTCCGGGTCTCCGGGTCTCAGTGTCTCATTGTCTCAGGGTCTCAGACCCTCAGTGTCTCAGTGCCTCAGGGGCTGAGGACCTCAGTGTCTAAGTATCTCATGTCTCAGGGCCTCAGTGTCTCAGTGTCTCTGCTTCTATGGGTCTCAGTGTCTCAGGGCCTTAGGGTCCCAGGGTTTCAGAGTCGCAGTGTCTCTGTGTCTCAGGGTCTCAGTGTCTTAGTCTACAGGGAGACTTAGACAGGTTGCAGAGCTGGGCCGAGAGGTGGGGGATGGAGTTTAATGCAGAGAAATGTGAGGTAATTCACTTTGGTAGGAATAACAGATGTGTCGAGTATAGGGCTAACGGGAGGACTTTGAATAGTGTGGAGGAGCAGAGGGATCTAGGTGTATGTGTGCATAGATCCCTGAAAGTTGGGAATCAAGTAGATAAGGTTGTTAAGAAGGCATACGGTGTCTTGGCGTTTATTGGTAGGGGGATTGAATTTAGGAGTCGCAGCGTCATGTTGCAACTGTACACAACTCTGGTGCGGCCGCACTTGGAGTACTGTGTGCAGTTCTGGTCCCCACATTACAAGAAGGATGTAGAGGCTTTGGAGAGGGTGCAGAGGAGGTTTACCAGGATGTTGCCTGGTATGGAGGGGAGGTCCTATGAGGAGAGACTGAGGGATTTGAGGTTGTTTTTGTTAGAAAGAAGGCGGCTAAGAGGGGATCTTATTGAAACATATAAGAACATGGGGGCATGGGAAGTGGGGGCGGGAGTGGGCCGTCCGGCCCTTCGGGCCTGCCCCGCCATTCAGTGGGATCGTGGCTGGTCTGTTGCTGCTCGGTTCCGCATTCCCGCCCTCTCCCCGTGGCCCTTGGTCCCCTCTCTTGTCAGGGGCCCATCAACCCGCGTCTTGAAGGTGTTTGGTGGGGCGGCCTCCGCCACTTCGGCGGGCGGAGAGTTCCGGAGGTTCGCCGCTCTTTGGGTGGGGGGGTTCCTCCTCAACTCCGTTCTGAACCGCCTCCCCTTTTATCTAGTCCTATTGTCTTTTTTGAGCGGGAGGAGTCTTTCCGCCTCTATCCTATCCATCCCATTCAATAAGATGATTGGAGGTTTAGATAGGGTGGACAGTGATAGCCTTTTTCCTCGGATGGAGAAACCTAGCACGAGGGGGCATGGCTTTAAATTAAGGGGGGGTAGTTATAGGACGGATGTCAGGGGTAGGTTCTTTACCCAGCGGGTGGTGAGGGATTGGAATGCCCTGCCTGCTGCAGTTGTAAATGCGCCTAGTTTGGGGGCGTTTAAGAGATCCGTGGATAGGTTTATGGATGGTAAAGGTTTGGTTTAGGTTAGAGGGTCATTGCTTTTTAATTGGTCGGCGCAACATCGTGGGCCGAAGGGCCTGTTCTGCGCTGTAATGTTTTATGTTTATGTTATGTTTATGTATTTAAGACAGAGATAGATAGGTTCCTGATTGGTAAGGGGATGAAATGGTATGGGAGAAAGACAGGAGAATGGGATTGAGAAACTTATCAGCCATGATTAAATGGCGGAATGGACTTGATGAGCAGAATAGCTGAATTCTGCTCCTGTGTCTTATGGTCTTTTCAGTTTCATGCTCACTGTTAGTTACAGTATTTATACTAGTCCCCCACTCTTTATTAGCTTGTGTACATATTAGTTTCAGCATTCCAATGGTTCCCAATTAGAATTTAACGAATTAGCCAACTAGCATTTGATTTCAAATACCTACAGTGATACAGATGATAAACTTAGGAATATCCATTACAATTATAGAGCAGCAACATTAACCCTTTCTCTTTCAAAACTCAATAACATAGATCATGTCACATACTGAGCAGTGTTCAGTTAAAACTAGCACAGACCAGACAACACAATAAAGTTAGTTTAAATTGAAATAATAGATGATATGAATAGTTTGTTCTGAAGAAATGATACTAATTTGAAAGTGATTAATTCATAGTCTTTGAAGAATTTCCCTGATTCAATGTGATGTTTTTAATGGTATAGAATATCTCTCCACTTTTCAACGCTGACATTTGCAACTGCAGATGGATGACAAACAACAATCTGACAAACTCCAGGTAATATCTGTCATGGTAAAATAAACAGTTTGATAAATAATGGTCATATCTGACATCATGCATCTGTCCTGAGATCTTTGGGACAATCCAAAATAAATCATACATTCAGAAATTAAATAAAGCTGAGGTGAGTGCGCAGGGACAGAGTGAAATTGTGAATTCTAGCTTTCTGTGCTATAGCTCTGCATCTGCTCAGTGAGATATAAGGAACAAGGAAAGAGGAAACTACATTTCCGAGGCTCCGATCCTGTCCAGTGCTGCCCCAGTGTTCATTTGTTGCTTTCGTTTTAGGGATGTCTGTTTCAGAGAAAACGTTATCACTGTTTTCCATATTTAATTAATTTGGTTATGGGCTGCTGAGAAATCATTAACCACTGTAATGCATGGGTTTGTAATGTGTGTTTCTGTGGGAGTATGGTTTCATGTTATGTGTCTTTCAGAGAGATTCTGTTTTTCTCTCTGGAAGTCTCTCTGGGTGCCAGTACATGGGTAAGAGTGTGGAAGTGTCTGGGTTTAAATGTGTGTGTTTGAGAGAGTGTGATTCTCTGTGCCCGTGAGAATGTTTGAGAGTTTGACAGTATGTGAATGAGTGTGCGGGTGTCAGTTTGTGTGTGTGTGTGTGTGTGTGTGTGTGTGTTTGTGTGTGTTGTGCCTGGAGTGATGTGTATAGGATGTGCAGATGTGTATATGTGTATGATCATGTGTGTCTGTATGTCTGTGTGAGACAGTTTCCATGACTGTGTCTGTGTGAGATTATGTGTTTTTACGTGGGGATTTCAGTGCCTGTGTGAGATTGAGATTATAAAACAGAAACACAATCCATCTTTGGAATGGAATCACTTTAACCCACCTGTGTATTCGAGATGTTAACAGTTCCAGAAATAATTGAAGTAACATTTCCCGTGTGAATGTGTGTTATGAGTTAAGGAATGGTCACCCTGCTTCAACACAAACTTTCCCTAATAAATATGTGGGAACTTTTGTTGTGTTTGATAATTGGCAGGGTAAACAGGAGCGGGCGAGAGTGGAAAGAGAACATTTGGATTCCAGCTGAGCTGCTCTCTATCACCAAAACCTGTGCAATTATAAAAGCAAGAACTGCAAAAGGGGAAGAGTTTATTTAGAAATTATTTTCTGTTCTAACACTGACAAACTGTGATCAGAGGTTGTAATTGTGTCTCAAAATTGTATATTTCCAACTTTCAAAGAATCAGTCTGAGATTGAGACAATTATCTTGGAAACATTCAAAGAACCGTTAGCAAGATCCACTGTGGAAGATTAGACACTGAATGTCTGACACAGGAATTACAGAGTGCAGCACAGTTTACCCACTCCCATTCTGAATGGAATTAGTGTCTAATAACTGCACCAAATGTACACATTACAGTCTGAGATCATCCCTAACTACAATCTCCAGACAATATCTCCCATAGATATATCGTGGGCCGAAGGGCCTGTTCTGCGCTGTAGTGTTCTATGTTCTATGTTCTATAGGGAATGAGGGAACAGAGTTCATGTACAGTGTCTGGTGATAAAAGGGTTAATTCACCAGCCAAGGTTCCTGCTGTAAACTCCAATCCCTGTCAATATTGTTCAATATTCACACTGCAGTAACCGGTTCCCAGATGCAGACATGGGACTGACTGAACTTGTCTGAGGCTCACACAGAGCAGCGCCTGCAGTAGGTGTGAGCCGCCAGCAGATGGTGGCATTGTGTCACTTTAATCCCCAGATAGTGAAAGAGGTTTTGAGGAGAGGCTGGTGGAGCCTTTAATTCATTCACAGAGACAGAGAGGAAACTCTGACAAGATTGACCAATCTGTCCTCTGCTGGGTACTGTCAGAATCACACACACTGTTCCCTCTCTCTGGAGAATGATCTCTGCTGCTCCATTTTGAAAGGAGGGTGAAGACTCTGTTACTGAGAACACTGACAACACATTGCTGCTGAAACAATGGTTTGCAGCAATCTTTCCTTCAATGTGGAGACTAAAACTACAACAGTTTTCCAGCTGGGAAACCAGGTAAGCAGGGAAATCACTGCCAGGCCGGAGGGGCTGATGGAATAGGGAGGGAGAGGGGCAGGAATGAAGGGTTTGGAAGGAGCTGTCGAAGATCTTCACAATTCAGGATTTCACTGTAACCGGTGGAGCAGCAATGTTCAGAGATTGAAATGTTCACACTGTCACTGTCAGTCCCGATCTGACTCCCCGCAGTGACTCCAGCTGTCTCTTTCCATTTGAACTGAACTGATTTCCCCTCAGCCTGAAACAGATTAAAGATGAAACAGGAAATAAACAGATTGAACAACAGGGTAAATAACAGGAGACTGGAGTTAATGGGACAAATCTTCTGGTCTCTGCATCACCAGAGACCCCGACACACAACTGAAGATGAGCATCGGGACCCTGTGGATGTCCTGACACACTGATCTACCTGGGAATTGTCCCAGAGGTAGTAACTACTATTGGGGAATTCCCCTGCTGCAGTTAGAGTCAGAGACTTGGGACAGATCCACAAAATTTACCTGGATAGTTACTCAGGTAATGTTAGACAGCTCACCACCTGGGCTAATACCTGAATAGCACAACCGAGTCCCCCAATCACTTCCCACTGATCCCCCATACTACACCTCCCACAATCTGACTAGACCCACTCATCCCTACCTCCCCTCCAGCCTGGCCACCTCCCATGAGCCCTTAAACTAATCGGACTAACCCTCCCAACTTGGCCTCATCCTGAGCCAACCTCTCCTCACCTGACATAGAAACATAGAAGATCGGAGCAGGAGGAGGCCATTTGGCCCTTCGAACCTGCTCCACCATCCATCACCATCATGTCTGATCGTCCAACTCAATAGCCTCATCCTGCTTTCTCCCCATAACCTTTGATCCCGTTCACCCCAAGTGCTCTATCCAGCTGCCTCCTGAATACATTCTTGACTAAACCTCTGATTTAAACTCATTCCCCCAGAACCAACCCCACCCCACTACCCTCTTCAAAACTATTAACCAATCCCAACCCCCCCACCACACAACCACATCTGTTTAGACCCCAACAACATGACCAACTCCCAGCCACCATCCAAACTCCCGATTAACCCTCCAACCCAACACAGTACAACTCGTCCACTCCCCCGACACCCAGAACTAAACCTCCAACCTCTCCCCAGCTCCCTGACTAACCATTCATCCAGCTACACACCAACCCATTCACTCCCCCAATCAACTAACACGGAGCTCCCCGGGGTCACTGTGCTGTAAATAGAACATAGAACATAGAACATTACAGCGCGGAACAGGCCCTTCGGCCCACAATGTTGCGCCGACCAGTCTTATTTTTAAAAAAAAGCATTGACCCACTAATCTAAACCAATCCCTTTTCATCCATAAACCTATCCACCAATCTCTTAAACGCCCCCAAACTAGGCGCATTTACAACTGCAGCAGGCAGGGCATTCCAGTCCCTCACCACCCTCTGGGTAAAGAACCTGCCCCTGACATCCGTCCTATATAACTACCCCCCTTAATTTAAAGCCATGCCCCCTCGTGCTAGATTTCTCCATCCGAGGAAACAGGCTATCACCATCCACTCTATCTAAACCTCTAATCATCTTATATGTTTCAATAAGATCCCCTCTTAGCCGCCTTCTTTCCAGTGAAAACAACCCCAAATCCCTCAGTCTCTCCTCATAGGATCTCCCCTCCATACCAGGCAACATCCTGGTAAACTTCCTCTGCACCCTCTCCAAAGCCTCCACATCCTTCCTGTAATGTGCGGCCGCACCAGAGTTGTATACAGTTGCAACATGACGCTGCGACTCCTAAATTCAATCCCCTACCAATAAACGCCAAGACACCGTACGCCTTCTTAACAACCTTATCTACTTGATTCCCAACTTTCAGGGATCTATGTACACATACACCTAGATCCCTCTGCTCCTCCACTCTATTCAAAGTCCTCCCGTTAGCCCTATACTCAACACATCTGTTATTCCTACCGAAATGAATTACCTCACACTTCTCCGCATTAAACTCCATCCGCCATCTCGCGGCCCAGCTCTGCAACCTGTCCAAGTCACCCTGCAAACTTCGACACCCTTCCTCACAATCTACCACACCTCCGACTTTGGTGTCATCAGCAAACTTACTAATCCACCCAACTATACCCTCATCCAGATCATTAATAAAGATTACAAACAGCAGTGGCCCCAAAACAGATCCCTGAGGCACACCACTCGTAACCGAACTCCATGATGAATAATTACCATCAACCACCACCCTCTGTCTCCTATCTGCTAACCAATTCCTGATCCAAGTACCTAAATTACCACCAATCCCATACATCTGCATTTTCTGCAGAAGCATACCATGGTGAACCTTATCAAACGCCTTACTAAAATCCATATATACCACATCTACTGCCTTACCCCTATCCACCCCTTTGGTCACCTTCTCAAAGAACTCAATAAGGTTAGTAAGGCACGACCTTCCCACTACAAAACCATGCTGACTATCTCTAATCAATTCATTACTCTCCAAATAACTATAAATCCTATCCCTAATAATTCTTTCTAAAACCTAAAATAGGGTGTGTGCTCTCTCTTCCCCGACTCTGCTCTGATGGATCTCCCCGGGGTCACTGTGCTGTAAATAGGGTGTGTGCTCTCTCTTCCCCGACTCTGCTCTGACAGAGCTCCCCGGTGTCACTGTGCTGTAAATAGGGTGTGTGCTCTCTCTTCCCCGACTCTGCTCTGATGGATCTCCCCGGGGTCACTGTGCTGTAAATAGGGTGTGTGCTCTCTCTTCCCCGACTCTGACGGAGCTCCCCGGGGTCACTGTGCTGTAAATAGGGTGTGTGCTCTCTCTTCCCCGACTCTGCTCTGACGGATTTCCCCGGGGTCACTGTGCTGTAAATAGGGTGTGTGCTCTCTCTTCCCCGACTCTGCTCTGATGGAGCTCCCCGGGGTCACTGTGCTGTAAATAGGGTGTGTGCTCTCTCTTCCCTGACTCTGCTCTGACGGAGCTCCCCGGGGTCACTGTGCTGTAAATAGGGTGTGTGCTCTCTCTTCCCCGACTCTGCCCTGATGGAGCTCCCCGGGGTCACTGTGCTGTAAATAGGGTGTGTGCTCTCTCTTCCCCGACTCTGCTCTGACGGAGCTCCCCGGGGTCACTGTGCTGTAAATAGGGTGTGTGCTCTCTCTTCCCCGACTCTGCTCTGACGGAGCTCCCCGGGGTCACTGTGCTGTAAATAGGGTGTGTGCTCTCTCTTCCCCGACTCTGCTCTGACGGAGCTCCCCGGGGTCACTGTGCTGTAAATAGGGTGTGTGCTCTCTCTTCCCCGACTCTGCTCTGACGGAGCTCCCCGGGGTCACTGTGCTGTAAATAGGGTGTGTGCTCTCTCTTCCCCGACTCTGCTCTGATGGATCTCCCCGGGGTCACTGTGCTGTAAATAGGGTGTGTGCTCTCTCTTCCCTGACTCTGCTCTGACGGAGCTCCCCGGGGTCACTGTGCTGTAAATAGGGTGTGTGCTCTCTCTTCCCCGACTCTGACGGAGCTCCCCGGGGTCACTGTGCTGTAAATAGGGTGTGTGCTCTCTCTTCCCCGACTCTGCTCTGACAGATCTCCCCGGGGTCACTGTGCTGTAAATAGGGTGTGTGCTCTCTCTTCCCCGACTCTGCCCTGATGGATCTCCCCGGGGTCACTGTGCTGTAAATAGGGTGTGTGCTCTCTCTTCCCCGACTCTGCTCTGACGGAGCTCCCCGGGGTCACTGTGCTGTAAATATGGTGTGTGCTCTCTCTTCCCCGACTCTGCTCTGACGGAGCTCCCCGGGGTCACTGTGCTGTAAATAGGGTGTGTGCTCTCTCTTCCCCGACTCTGCTCTGACGGAGCTCCCCGGGGTCACTGTGCTGTAAATAGGGTGTGTGCTCTCTCTTCCCCGACTCTGCTCTGATGGATCTCCCCGGGGTCACTGTGCTGTAAATAGGGTGTGTGCTCTCTCTTCCCCGACTCTGCTCTGACGGAGCTCCCCGGGGTCACTGTGCTGTAAATAGGGTGTGTGCTCTCTCTTCCCCGACTCTGCTCTGATGGATCTCCCCGGGGTCGCTGTGCTGTAAATAGGGTGTGTGCTCTCTCTTCCCCGACTCTGCTCTGATGGAGCTCCCCGGGGTCGCTGTGCTGTAAATAGGGTGTGTGCTCTCTCTTCCCCGACTCTGCTCTGACGGAGCTCCCCGGGGTCACTGTGCTGTAAATAGGGTGTGTGCTCTCTCTTCCCCGACTCTGCTCTGACGGAGCTCCCCGGGGTCACTGTGCTGTAAATAGGGTGTGTGCTCTCTCTTCCCCGACTCTGCTCTGACGGAGCTCCCCGGGGTCACTGTGCTGTAAATAGGGTGTGTGCTCTCTCTTCCCCGACTCTGCTCTGACGGAGCTCCCCGGGGTCACTGTGCTGTAAATAGGGTGTGTGCTCTCTCTTCCCCGACTCTGCTCTGACGGAGCTCCCCGGGGTCACTGTGCTGTAAATAGGGTGTGTGCTCTCTCTTCCCCGACTCTGCTCTGATGGAGCTCCCCGGGGTCACTGTGCTGTAAATAGGGTGTGTGCTCTCTCTTCCCCGACTCTGCTCTGATGGAGCTCCCCGGGGTCACTGTGCTGTAAATAGGGTGTGTGCTCTCTCTTCCCCGACTCTGCTCTGACGGAGCTACTGTGCTGTAAATAGGGTGTGTGCTCTCTCTTCCCCGACTCTGATGGAGCTCCCCGGGGTCACTGTGCTGTAAATAGGGTGTGTGCTCTCTCTTCCCCGACTCTGCTCTGATGGATCTCCCCGGGGTCACTGTGCTGTAAATAGGGTGCGTGCTCTCTCTTCCCCGACTCTGCTCTGACGGAGCTCCCCGGGGTCGCTGTGCTGTAAATAGGGTGTGTGCTCTCTCTTCCCCGACTCTGCTCTGACGGAGCTCCCCGGGGTCACTGTGCTGTAAATAGGGTGTGTGCTCTCTCTTCCCCGACTCTGACAGATCTCCCCGGGGTCACTGTGCTGTAAATAGGGTGTGTGCTCTCTCTTCCCCGACTCTGCTCTGACGGAGCTCCCCGGGGTCACTGTGCTGTAAATAGGGTGTGTGCTCTCTCTTCCCCGACTCTGTTCTGATGGAGCTCCCCGGGGTCACTGTGCTGTAAATAGGGTGTGTGCTCTCTCTTCCCCGACTCTGCTCTGATGGAGCTCCCCGGGGTCACTGTGCTGTAAATAGGGTGTGTGCTCTCTCTTCCCCGACTCTGCTCTGATGGAGCTCCCCGGGGTCACTGTGCTGTAAATAGGGTGTGTGCTCTCTCTTCCCCGACTCTGCTCTGACGGAGCTCCCGGGGGTCACTGTGCTGTAAATAGGGTGTGTGCTCTCTCTTCCCCGACTCTGCTCTGATGGAGCTCCCCGGGGTCACTGTGCTGTAAATAGGGTGTGTGCTCTCTCTTCCCCGACTCTGCTCTGATGGAGCTCCCCGGGGTCACTGTGCTGTAAATAGGGTGTGTGCTCTCTCTTCCCCGACTCTGCTCTGACGGAGCTCCCCGGGGTCACTGTGCTGTAAATAGGGTGTGTGCTCTCTCTTCCCCAACTCTGCTCTGACGGAGCTCCCCGGGGTCACTGTGCTGTAAATAGGGTGTGTGCTCTCTCTTCCCCGACTCTGCTCTGATGGAGCTCCCCGGGGTCACTGTGCTGTAAATAGGGTGTGTGCTCTCTCTTCCCCGACTCTGCTCTGACTGAGCTCCCCGGGGTCATTGTGCTGTAAATAGGGTGTGTGCTCTCTCTTCCCCGACTCTGCTCTGATGGAGCTCCCCGGGGTCACTGTGCTGTAAATAGGGTGTGTGCTCTCTCTTCCCCGACTCTGCTCTGATGGAGCTCCCCGGGGTCACTGTGCTGTAAATAGGGTGTGTTCTCTCTCTTCCCCGACTCTGCTCTGATGGAGCTCCCCAGGGTCACTGTGCTGAAGATTCTGGGAGAAATATGCAGCAGTTTCAGGTTGGGGGAATTTTCACACATTCCGGCAATCTGCTTACCATTGCTGCTGCTTGGAAGATTCAGGCCCACTTATATTTTAAATTCATTTATATTTTAATTGTTACACTAAAAATTAACACAAACACTCACTCTATCTGCTCCAGACTCCTGCAGGTCAGTATGAGGTGGCGGAGAGCAGGGACAGATTGATCTGTGAAGGAGTTTAATCCCAGGTTCAGAACCCTCAGTGACTGTTTTGTACAGAGAGCGGAGACGAGATCCTCAGCACAAGAATCTGTGAGAGCGTTACTACACAGACTGGAGATCAGAGAGAGAAATAACAGGAATCAGGCTCAATCCCCAGTGTTTTATATAATACTGTTAATAACAATAATAATGTATTGTAGGAGACATTCCAAAAACATAACTTGCATTTCTGTAGAATGAGGAAATACTCAATGCTGAAAATGAAATATAAATAAACTGGAAATGTTCAGCAGGTTAGGGAAATATTTGTGGAGAGAGAAACAGGGGTAAAGTTTGAGCTTCCATTGGAACTGGGAACTGGCAGTGAATTGACAGGTTTGAAGGGACAGCGGTGGGTGGCTGGGGATGAAACAAAGAAAGGACAAACTGGAATTACAGGAGTGATTAAATGGTAAAAGTGATGATGGGACAGGACCATAATCACAGGATCCCCATGTCCTTACTCGGAGTGGCTCGGGAGGGACATGGGATGGTCAGTGGTTTGGGAATGCAGTTTGTGGTGAGGGTGAAGATAATGGCTGTGATTTTCCCAGAAGCTGTGAATTCCCAACATGGGGATTGGAAATGGGTGGTGTGTCTGTGTGGGCAGGATAGGCAGAGTTATGAAGGTGATATTGTCAGAGGTGGACAATTAACGGCTGGCAGGCAGGGGGAGCTGCCCACTGAGGCAGCCTGGGCAGGGGGCAGTCCCGGTTCAGGCAATGCTGGCACCATCTCCAAAGGCAGCCAGCAGGACTTTCAAACACAGCAGCTCTGGAGGGAGCAGCGAGGGAGCTCTGCTTACTGAATGAGGGGCTGAAATGTCAGAAAGCAGAGCAAGGGTTACCCCCCCAATCACTAATTCCTCCCTGGAGGGACTCCTCCCGGCTGCTCAGGCTTGGAGGGAGGTCCTGTTCCCTCAGGATGGGAGGAGGTTATCCCATCATTACAAGCCAGTCTGGATGGAGATTGCTGGGAGGTGAGCAGGTTTCAGACACGTGGTTACAGTGTGGAAAAGGATCAATGTCCTGATGTGTTCTGACACGGTGAGTGCAGCACAGCCTGATATATGAATAAGGATGAGAGTGAAATTGTAGAAAGAACATCTCCACCCAGACACTGGCAATGCAAAGGCAGCAGCATTGACTGTCAGAGACATGTCCGTTAGGCTGGCACCAGCATAGGCTAGAGCAGGGTTCACCAACATATTCACTGGGCAAACACATGGCAATGTTTTTCTCACTCAAGGGGCTGATGAGTAAATTTCAGAATGATCAAGTTTGGCACAGCAGAAATTTCAATTAAAAACTAAACTGAGATATGAAAAGAAACAACTTGCTGAGCACAATAATGAGGAATAAATAAAGATGATGATTAGAGTTTAATCCTCATCAATCACAAATTGTTTCTCTCCCACATTTGCTGCAGATTTTCTTTAATAATCTCTTGTGAGTGAATCATCCAACTATAGAATCCCTCGTGTAGGAGGTTGTCTTTCGGCCCATCGAGACAATCTGATGGAGAATCTTATCAAGGTCCGCTCCCCACGACATCACTAATTTACCAGGGCTAATCCACCTAACCTATTTATTAATGATCTGGATGAGGGTATAGTTGGGTGGATTACTAATTTTGCCGATGACACCAAAGTCGGAGGTGTGGTAGATTGTGAGGAAGGGTGTCGAAGTTTGCAGGGTGACTTAGACAGGTTGCAGAGCTGGGCCGCGAGGTGGCGGATGGAGTTGAATGTGGAGAAGTGTGAGATAATCCATTTCGGTAGGAATAACAGATGTGTTGAGTATAGGGCTAACGGGAGGACTTTGAATAGTGTGGATGAACAGAGGGATCTAGGTGTATGTGTACATAGATCCCTGAAAGTTGGGAATCAAGTAGATAAGGTTGTTAAGAAGGCATACGGTCTCTTGGCGTTTATTGGTAGGGGGATTGAATTTAGGAGTCGCAGCGTCATGTTGCAACTGTACACAACTCTGGTGCGGCCGCACTTGGAGTATTGTGTGCAGTTCTGGTCCCCACATTACAGGAAGGATGTGGAGGCTTTGGAGAGGGTGCAGAGGAGGTTTACCAGGATGTTGCCTGGTATGGAGGGGAGGTCCTATGAGGAGAGACTGAGGGATTTGGGGTGGTTTTCGCTGGAAAGAAGGAGGCTAAGAGGGGACCTTATTGAAACATATAAGATGATTAGAGGTTTAGATAGGGTGGATAGTGATAGCCTTTTTCCTCGGATGGAGAAAGCTAGCACGAGGGGGCATGGCTTTAAATTAAGGGGGGGTAGTTATAGGACGGATGTCAGGGGTAGGTTCTTTACCCAGTGGGTGGTGAGGGACTGGAATGCCCTGCCTGCTGCAGTTGTAAATGTGCCTAGTTTGGGGGCATTTAAGAGATCTGTGGATAGGTTTATGGACGAAAAGGGATTGGTTTAGATTAGTGGGTCAGTGTTTTTTTTTTAAAAAACTGGTCGGCGCAACATCGTGGGCCGAAGGGCCTGTTCTGCGCTGTAATGTTCTATGTTCTATGTTCTACACACCTTGGGACACTAAGGGCATTTTTACATTAGCCAATCCAGCTACCCAGCATATCTTTGGAGTGTGGGTGGGAACCATAGCACCCAGAGGAAACGCAGGCAGACCTGGGGAGGATATACAAGCTGCACACAGTCACCCAAGGCTGGAACTGAATCTGGGCCCCTGGCTGTGATACAGCTGTGCTAACCACTGTGTCACCCTGCCAGCCTTTCATCAATCCATATTGGCCCTGTCTAATCCTGCCATTAATTTCTCAGTGTTCTGTTATCATTTCCTTTATTATAGATTACTGGAGCATTAATGTCAGAGTAACAAATCTGCAGCTTCCCGTTCACCTGTAACCCCACATATTTACATATGGATTGATGAAAGGCTGGCAGGGTGACACAGTGGTTAGCACAGCTGTATCACAGCCAGGGGCCCAGATTCAGTTCCAGCCTTGGGTGAGTGTGTGCAGTTTATACATCCTCCCCACGTCTGCCTGTTAGATGACAGTACAGCAGCGAGAGGTGAACTTAGTTCCAATGATCAAGATGCAGAATCAGTTTGGGTAGAGATAAGAATTAACAAAGTTAAAACATCACTTGTGGGAATCATTTATAGACCCCTAACAATATTCAGAATCTCTGACACAGTCCACAGGAAAAATAATGGGGTCTTGTAAAAACAAACTGCAATAATCACAGGTGATTTAATCTCCATATACAAAGAACAACAAATAACCACCCAACACAGTAACAGGCCCTTCGGCCCACCAAGCCTGACTCCTAATCCTTATTCAGACCCAGTACTTACTGCCCATTTGCGGTTTCTATTCCTCTGTTCATTCCTTGTTTATGTGTCTATAAAGATGTGTGTTGGACATTGGTAACATGTCTGCTTCCATCACCTCCATTGACAGTGCATTCCAGACCCCACCACCCTCTGTGTGAAAACATTCCCCACACATCTCCCCTAAACTTTGTCCCTCTCACCATCATCCTGTACCCTCTTGTAGTTGACCATTCTACCCTGGAGAAAAGTCTCTGACTGTCCACCATAATGATGCCTCTCATAATTGTGTTCACCTCTATCAGGTCACCCCTCAGCCTCCCTTTTTGTACTGAAAACAATCCGTGTTTATATAATCTCTTATATCTTAACCCTCCATGGCCTTGACCGGGTGAACCTTCTTCACACCCTCTCCAAGGCATCCACATCCGTCTGGTAGTGTGGTGAACAGAACTGCAAGCAATATTCAAATGTGACCAGCTAAAGTTTCATACAGCTGTAACATAACTTGCTAACTTTTATACTCGATGTCCCAGTTAATGAAGACAAGCATGATATCTGCCTTCTTGACCACTTCATCCACCTGAGTTACCATTTTAGGGATCTGTAGACTTGTACACACAGATCCCTCTGTAGGTCAATGCTCCTATGGGTTCTTCCATTTACTGTATAAATCACTCAGATTGTCAGAAATTGAATAGAAGATTAGTTCACAGAATGTATTCAAGTAATTTCTTGGAGAAGCACGTTCCAGTGTCAATCACAAAACAAGCTGTTTTAGACATGGTGATGTGTAAATGTGTGGCCTTTCCAACACAAATACATTCCTTTCATTTGAAAAACAGCAGCAAATGTTGTTCCAGCCATTGCTAATTTGTATTAGATTAAGTGAAGATGTGGCACCGTGGTTAGCACTGCTGCCTCACAGCGTCAGGGACCCGGATTCATTCCAGCTTTGGACGACTGTCTGTGTGGAGTTTTCACATTATCCTTGTTTCTGTGTGGAGTTTCCTCCGGGTGCTCCTGTTTTCTCCCACAATCCACAAAATGTGCAAGTTAGGTGGAATTGGCCATGCTAAATTACCCCTTAGTGTCCAAGATGTGTAGCTTCGGGGGATTAACAATGTAAATTTACTAACAGTGAGACTCCACCACCATGTCCTGTCCTCCATTTACTGTCATCTATTCACTCTCCCCACTTTCACAAATCAATGGATGCTGTGTCCGGGGAGAGCTGTACACATCTGAGGAGGAGGAGAGAACCTCAGAGGGTGAACCATAACATTATTCCCCCACACCCTCAACATAAGGATCTGTGGGACTGACATCCCATTGCTCAGGGATCAGAGAGAGAAGCAACAGGAGTCAGAGGAAAAGCAATTTTCCTTATTCATAACTGACACCAATAGTAATGGGCAGTGTTTTTATGCAAATACCAGTGGTGAAATTATATTGTTGAATATTCAGTTATTATAAACACAATCTCACACAGTCTGCTACTTACTCCAGTTTCTGTATTTTACAGTCCGGATTCCTCAGAGCCACAGACAGCCGTTTCACTCCTGAATCTCCCAGTTTATTGTAACCCAGATTCAGATCTATCAGTGAGCGGTTTGTACTGAGAGCAGAGGCCAGGTCCTCGGCACAAGAATCGGTGAGAGCATTACCCCAGAGACTGGAGATCAGAGAGAGAATAATAACAGGAATCAGGGTAAATCCACAGTGTTTTTAAGAATAAGATCATTAACAATAATAATGTACAGTGCGGGACATTCAAGAAACACAACTTCAGTTCATACAGAAGGCAAAATTATATTAATGCTGTAAATCTGAAATATGAATAAATATGTTGGAAACTCTCATCAGGTCAGGCAATATCTGTGAAGAGAGAAACAGATTTAGTTTCAGTTCAATTAGCTAAAATTAGAACTTGGAAGTAGCAGTGAATTAAATTGTTTGAAGTGACAGGGAGCTGGGGATGGGCGGGTGACAAGGAAAGAACAAAATGGAAGTGTCGGAGTGATTGAATGATAAAAAGGATGATGGTGAAAGGGAAGAGCTCAGGATTCCCATGTCCTTACCCTGAGTCACAGGGAGGGACATGGGATGGTCAGTGGCTCAGGAATGGAGTGTGTGGTGGGGTTGAAGATAATGTGAGAGAAACCTTTTTCACACTGCCAGTGGTTCGGGTCTGGAATTACAGCCGGGAAGTGTGGTGGAGGGAGGCTGATTCGAGGCATCACAGAGGGCAGACGATGAACATTCGAATGAAACAATGTGTAAAGATACGAGGAGAAGGCAGGAGAATGAGACAAATTCCTAATACTAGTTTGGTGAGCCGGGGCAGACACATTTCACCTTGTGGAGCTCGGTAATAATTCTGTGAAGATAATGGTTGGAAATGTATCAATATTTTAACTGGAAGCTGGTGATGTTGCAGTGTTAACAGGGTTAGATAATTTAACCAGTGTCCACTAAGGGCCATTAGTATCTCTCTCAGGTAGAATCACAGAATTGTTACAGAGCAGAAGGAGACCATTCGGCCCAAGCTGTCTGCACTGAATCTCTGAATCAGCAATTTAGAGCATAGAACATCGAACACTACAGCACAAACAGGCCCTTCGGCCCACAAGTTGCGCCGATCACTTGTTTACCTATTAAGCCATAGACCTATCTATAACCCCCAATCCCATTAGATCCCATATACTCATCCAGAAGTCTTTTAAAAGACCCCAGTGAGTTTGCCTTTACCACCACCGACGGCAGCCGATTCCATTCACTCACCACCCTCTAAGTGAAAAACTTACCCCTGACATCTCCTCTGTACCTGCTTCCCTGCACCTTAAACCTGTGTCCTCTCGTAGCAACCATTTCAGCCCTGGGAAATAGCCTCCGAGAATCCACCCTGTCTATGCCTCTCAACATTTTATAAACCTCTATCAGGTCGCCTCTCAACCTTCGTCTCTCCAGGGAGAAGAGTCCCAGCTCCCTCAACCTATCTTCATAAGGCATGCCTCCCAGTCCAGGCAACATCCTGGTAAATCTCCTCTGCACCCTTTCAGTAGCTTCCACATCTTTCTTGTAATGAGGCGACCAGAACTGCGCACAGTACTCCAAGTGGGGTCTGACAAGGGTCTTATCAAGTTGCAGCATTACCTCCCATCTCCTAAACTCAACCCCTCGATTAATGAAGGCAATCCCTTTATTTTACTCAGTGTTATTCCCCCAAATTCTCCCCATAACCCTGCACAAACTTCCTTTTCAGATAATAATCCAATTCCCTTTTGGAAATTTTCAACTGAACATGTCTCCACCACACTCTCAGACAGTGAATTCCAGCCGTTAACCACTCGCTGCAAGGGATGTCCCGGTTCAGGCAATGCTGGCACCAGCAGCAATTTCATAGGCAGCAGCTCTGGAGAGAGCAGTGAGGAAGGCCTGGTTACTGAACACAGGGTGAAATAGGAGGAGGAAGGTTAAACTCAATTCAATGATGTACTTGGCAACACTTGGTCGTGTTCCCCAAGGCTGCGTGAGTTTGGAGCAACTTTCTGTTCTCTCAGGACTGGAGAGTATCTGTCACATCAATCCAAGTATAACGGGATGGAGATTGCCGGAGACCTGAGCAGGCGTGGGTTATATGGTTGCAGTGAGGCAAAAGGATGAAGAACCTGCTATGTTCTGACAAGGTGGTGAAGCATCCTATAACATGTAAGCAGAGGGATATGAGGTCAAATGAGGATGAAAATGAAATGGTAGAAAGGTCATCTCCACACAGACACAGGAAATGCCCAGACAGCAGCATCGACTGTCAGAGACATGTCAGTCTCTCTCTGCAGCGTTCTGGTTAGTCAGATAACTCTTGCACTGTGAGAATGAGATGGTCACATGCAGGAGACCTTTGCTCTGCAGACATGGTCAGTCAGGTTGTCACTAGCACAGGCTTGTGTCTTTGATGGGAGAGTAACAATGGAACTTTATATGTCTGTAGAAGAGAGCACGAAATATCAGGAAATGAATTAAAAATGGTGACAGCATCCAGATCTTGTCATCCTTACACCTAGAATTCACAGCGCTGGAACTGTGTAAACAGCAGACAGGGTGGGAAATCACTGATTGTGATATTTGTTGTAAGCTGAGAATGAGCGGTTGAATGGATGGACACAGGAGACTCTCTGGTACCCGCAGCACCTGGGCAGGTGTGGGTTATACGGTTACACGAGGCAAAAGGATGAATAAATTGCTTTGTTCTGACAAGGTGGTGAATCATTTTATAGCACGTGAGGTTGAATCAGGGTAAATCCACCTGTTTACCCATCACTGGTAACATGGAACCAGCTGAAGGATGTGTTGGAATGTACATTTTATTACAAACTAAACCCTTAAGAAATATACTGAATATTGAAGGATATTGAATTCGATGACCAGCCATGAACAAAATGAATGGAGGAGCAGGCTCGAAGGCCCGAATGGCCGACTCCTGCTTCTAGTTTCTATTTTAATCATGTTTCTATGTAGGTTATACTGTCCACACCGTGCTATCTGTAACCAGTTTCCTTTATTGTTACTGAAGCAGTATAATTGACATCATGTTGATTTTAATCTGAACTAATGCAGTGTTCTGTTGTTTCACTGTTCCCCTGGGATGGCAGAGTAGAGCTTGATTGTGGGTGATTGACAGGTTATGTCATGTGACTGAGGGACAGCTATTTTTCACAGAACATTCTAGTTTTTATTCTGCTTTCAGAAGCTGCTTGAAGTTAAGACAAACAGCAGTGCTGTTTCCCTCTCTGAAGTTGGAGTTTTTGCTGTTGAAGTGTTGCTGTGTTGGAAGCTGTCAGAGACTGGGGTTACCTCTCTGTGATTGGGCTGTTCGGAGGCTAAATCCTTCTCTGAAAACAATTGTCGATTGGCTGTCTGGAAGTGTTAAAAAGCTGGAAAATCGGCAACACATGAGCATACTTGTTTTCGTGCTAACTAATGTTGGAGAAGGGTGTGTGTCTGTAGGTATTGCTTTATATTGGAACAACAGAGATAGCTAGCTGTTATGAGTTATACTATGTCATCTTTATGTCTTGCAATTGGTAAAGGTTATGCTAATTCTTGTTGTTATATTCTAATTGCATTCTTAAATAAACTGTGTTTGATAAAAGCATCCTAGTGGGTCACCTGATTCATACCTGGAGTGAAACACCTCATGCTCATCAATACCAAAATCAAATGTAAAACCAAGGGTTCAGGCTAACTTCACAAAACACCTTGGATTTTCTGCCCTGTGTCTTAACAATTGCCTCCGTTCACTCTTTTCTCTTTCTCACAAAAGAAGGATTGTGAAACTGGGTGACACCTGTCCCCCTGTAAGCATGTGAACGGTTCCTCATGGGGTCACCGTTACATTATTCCCCCACACCCAGGGCACAAAAATCAATGTGACTGACATTCCATTGCATTGGGATCAGAGAAATAACAGGGATTAGTGAAGATTCAGGTTCTGGTTCATAACTTCCAATCCCTGGGCCTTTATAGAGGTTTTCAGCACAGAAAGAGGCCCTTCGGCCCATCGTGTCTGTGTCAGCCATCAAGCACCAATCGATTCTAATCCATTACCAGCACTTGCTCCATAGCCTTGTACCCTGCGGCATTTCAAGTGCTTGTCTGAATGCTTCTTAAATGTTGAGAGTGTTCCTGACTCCATCACCCTTTCAGACAGTGAGATCCAGATTCCCACTACCCTCTGGGTGAAAAAACATTTCCACAGAACCAGAGAATCCCCACTGTGCAGAAGGCTCCCAATCGCCCCATCCACTCTACACTGACTCTCCGAAGATGCATCTTAACCAGGCCCCCACAACTGCTTATCACTGGACATTTACCATGGCAAATCCACCAAAACTACACATCTTAGGACACTAAGGGATAATTTAGCATGGTCGATCCACCTAACCTACACTAGTTTGGACTGTGGGAGAAACCAGAGTACCTGACAGAAACCCGCACACACGGGGAGATTGTTCAAACTCCACAGGCAGTCACCAGAGGCTGGAATTAAACAAAGGTCCCTGATGTTGAGAGGCAGCAATGCTAACCACTGAGCCATCTTCAATTCTCCTCTGGGACTCCTGTTCAATGCCTTAAATCAATACAACTGGTTATTGACCCTGAGAAAGAAACCTTTCTCCTTCGTTTTATAATTTGATAGAACTCCACATGGTTGTCCCCCAGCCTTCCCTGTCTGAGTAAAACACCAGGAGCATTGACATACAGAGGGATCTGTGCGTACTTGTCCACTGATCCCTGAAAGTGGTTACACAGGTGGATAACTTGGTCAACAAGGCATGCAGCATGCTCGCTTCATTGGCCGGGACATCGAGTATAAAAGCTGGCAAGTTATGTTCCAGCTGTATTAAACTTTAGTTAGGCCCAATATGGGATATTGAGTGCAGTGCTGATCACCAGACAACCAGAAGGATGTGGATGCTTTGGAGAAGGGGAGAGTGAATAGATGACAGTAAATGGAGGACAGGACATGGTGGGGGAGTCTCACTGTTAGTATCAGATGATGTAAGTAGAGAGAGTTGAACTTAGTTCCAATGATCAAGATGCAGAATCAGCTTGGGTACAGATAAGAATTAACACAGTTAAAAGATCACTTGTGGGAATCATTTATAGGCCCCTAACAATATTCAGAACCAAAGAAGGTTTACAAGGATGTTGCCTGCTCTGGTTAAGGTATGAAGAGAAGTTGAATAAACTCGGATTGTTTTCACTGGAAAGACAGAGGCTGAGGGGTGACCTGATAGAGGCAGATATATGGTTGATAGTTGGAGTCTTTTCCCCAGGGTGGAAAGGTCAACTACAGGACGGGACAGTTTGAAGGCAAGAGGGGGACAGTTTCGAGGAGATGTGCGGGGAAAGTTTTCACAGAGGGTGGTGGGTGCCTCGAACGCACAGCCAGTGAAGTTGACAGAAGCAGGCACGTTCCCAATGTTCAAGGTTTATCTCGATAGAAACATGAACGGGAGACGAACAGAGGAATAGAAACTGCGAATGAGCAACAAGTACTGGGTCGGAATAAGAATGAGTCACTGCCACAGGCTCGATGGGCCGAAGAGTCTGTGTCCGGGGAGAGCTGTGCACATCTGAGGAGGAGGAGAGAACCTCAGAGGGTGCACCATAACATTATTCCCCCACACCCTCAACATAAGGATCTGTGGGACTGACATCCCATTGCTCAGGGATCAGAGAGAGAAGCAACAGGAGTCAGAGGAAAAACAATTTTCCTTATTCATAACTGACACCAATAGTAATGGGCAGTGTTTTTATACAAATACCAGTGGTGAAATTATATTGTTGAATATTCAGTTATTATAAACACAATCTCACACAGTCTGCTACTTACTCCAGTATCTGTATTTTACAGTCCGGATTCCTCAGAGCCACAGACAGCCGTTTCACTCCTGAATCTCCCAGTTCATTCTCACTCAGATTCAGATCTATCACTGAGCGGTTTGTACTGAGAACAGAGGCCAGGTCCTTGGCACAAGAATCGGTGAGAGCATTAACTTTCAGGCTGGAGATCAGAGAAAAATAACAGGAATCAGGGTAAATCCACAGTGTTTTTAAGAATAAGATCATTAACAATAATAATGTACAGTGCGGGACATTCAAGAAACACAACTTCAGTTCATACAGAAGGCAAAATTATATTAATGCTGTAAATCTGAAATATGAATAAATATGTTGGAAACTCTCATCAGGTCAGGCAATATCTGTGAAGAGAGAAACAGATTTAGTTTCAGTTCAATTAGCGAAACTTAGAAATTGGAAGTATCAGTGAATTAAATTGTTTGAAGTGACAGGGAGCTGGGGATGGGCGGGTGACAAGGAAAGAACAAAATGGAAGTGTCGGAGTGATTAAATGATAAAAAGGATGATGGTGAAAGGGAAGAGCTCAGGATTCCCATGTCCTTACCCTGAGTCACAGGGAGGGACATGGGATGGTCAGTGGCTCAGGAATGGAGTGTGTAGTGGGGTTAAAGATGATGAGAGAGAAACCTTTTTCACACTGCCAGTGGTTCGGGTCTGGAATTACAGCCGGGAAGTGTGGTGGAGGGAGGCTGTATCGAAACAGTCAGAAAGGAATTAGATGATTATTTGAATATAAACAATGAGTAAGGATACGAGAAAAAGGCTGGAGAATGACACACATTCCTAATGGTAATTTGGTGAGCTGGTACAGGAACGATGGGCCAAATGGCCGTATTATGCACCGTAACAATTCTGTGAAGATAATGGTTGGAAATGTATCGATATTTCAGCTGGAAGTTGGTGATGTTGCCGTGTGGACAGTGTTAGTAGCCATAGTTCCCAATGAAATATTAATATTTCTCTCCAATAGAGAGACAATTTATTACATGTCACTTCAGGGTGACAGGTCTCCTCCTCCAGTCCTGAGGGAACAGAACCTCCCTCCAAACCGATATAGCCTTGAGAATTTCCAGGGAAGTGTCAGTGAATTGGGTTTAATCTTCCTTCTGCCATTTCAGCCCTTTGTTCATTAACCAGGGCTCCCTCACTGTTCCCTTCAGAGCCTTTAAAAGTGCTGCTGGCTGCCTTTAAATCTGGTGCCAGCTTTGCCTGAATGGGATCTTCCCCTGCAGCCAGTGGTTAAACTCTGGAACGACCAGAGCCCCGGAATAGATCACCAAACTTAAAAGAATGGGTCAAAATACAGTAGGTGCAGTAGATGTTCATCTGTGATGAAAGAGTGTGAGAGAGCCCTGCCTCTCCTGGCAGCCTCTGTAAACACCGTCTTGCTTCTTGGGTTAACTGGTTGCAACTGAAACTCAGTGTTTCTATCATTCACTGTGGGTCTCTGAATATCAGCAACCATTTTCTTAACCTCTATAACTCTTACTATATTGTAATCCTTAAATTAAAATGCAGGGACAGTTTAAAGTGAAACCAGGCAGGCAGCTTTGTTTAACATGAAGTGAAATTAAAGTTTTGGCCCTTTCTGAGCTCACAAGCACAGAAACACAAATTAAACTTAAACTCAAGGATTATTATCTAATGTCCCCAAACATAAACTATTTCATAGCAGGGAAGCCCAAGATGCTGTATTCTTTATTAACTGCTACCTACACTTACCCTTACGGGTCATTACTGGTGAGATGGGTTGAGTGGGTGGCCTAATAGAACATAGAACATAGAACATAGAACATTACAGCGCAGAACAGGCCCTTCGGCCCACGATGTTGCGCCGACCAGTTACAAAAACAATGACCCACTAGCCTATACCAATCCCTTTTCGTCCATAAACCTATCCAGAGATCTCTTAAACGCCCCCAAACTAGACGCATTTACAACTGCAGCAGGCAGGGCATTCCAATCCCTCACCACCCTCTGGGTAAAGAACCTACCCCTGACATCCGTCCTGTAGCTACCCCCCCTTAATTTAAAGCCATGCCCCCTCGTGCTAGCTTTCTCCATCCGAGGAAACAGGCTATCACTATCCACCCTATCTAAACCTCTAATCATCTTATATGTTTCAATAAGATCCCCTCTTAGCCGCCTTCTTTCCAACGAAAACAACCCTAAATCCCTCAGTCTCTCCTCATATGACCTCCCCACCATACCAGGCACCATCCTAGTAAACCTCCTCTGCACCCTCTCCAACGCCTCCACATCCTTCTTGTAATGCGGGGACCAGAACTGCACACAGTACTCCAAGTGCGGCCGCACTAGAGTAGTGTACAGTTGCAACATTACACTGCGACTCCTAAATTCATGAATTTATAAATAATAAAATAATGAATGGGCACAGGAGAGTGTCTGGTGAGGACAAAACATAGAGCTTGTGTATCCATCACTGGTCACAGAGAGCAGTCTGAAGGACGTATTGGGGTCAGAACAAAATAACTAGGAGCAGCAGAAGGCCATTCAGCCCCTCGAGCAGACTCCATCATGGCTGATCGAATTGTAGTCACAATTATTTTCCCACTCACTCCTCTGAAACACTTGATTCGTTTCTGAATCCAAAATCATTCTTAACGCAGCCTTGAATATATTCAAAGACTCTGCCGCTACTAGCCTCCAGGGAAGAAAATTCTAGGGACGAAAGACCAGTGACCATTGAGAAAATAAATTTTCCTCATCTCAGTCTTAAGGGACTGACAATTACATTTGAAAATCTGTCCCCTTGTTCTGGTCTCTCTTACAAGAAGGAACAGCCTCTCAGCAACCACCCTGTCTCATCCCCTCAATGCAATCACCTTTTAATCTTCTGAACTTTCATAGATATTCCTCCAATCTGCTCAAATTTTCTTCAAAATAAACCTCTCCATCCCAGGAATCAGCCGTGTGAACTTTCTCTGAACTGGTTCTAATACAATTTTATTCTTTTTTAAGTAAAGCACTGTACACATTACTCCAATTGTGTTCTAATGCAGGTCGTGTAAAACTACAGCAAAACCTTCCTACTCTTACCTTCCATTCCTATTGCAATAAGAACATTAAGAAACAGGAGCAGGAATCGTCCATTCTGTCCTTCAAATCCACTCCATCATTCAATGTGACCATGGCTGATCCTCTGCTTCAACACCATTTCCAACATTATCCCTGCATTCCTTGATTCCCCAGCATTCTAATGGGAAACAAATACCCCTCATCTCAGCCTAAATAACTGCCCCTTATTCTCAGACTGTGTCTCAGGTTTCAGACCCTCCAGCAAGGGGAAACATCCTTTCTGCATCTGGCCTACTGAACCCTGTAAAATAGTGTAGGTTTGAATAAGTTCAGCTATCATTCTTCTAAAGGCCTGAGAATAAAGTGTTTTTGTTCCTCAGAGGACAACCCATCTGTCCCTGGACCTATTTTAATGAACCTTCTTTACATGCCCAGTACATCTTTGCTTCAGTCAGGAGACCAAAACTGTCCACAATTCTCCAGGTTGGTCTCAGCAAGGCTGCATATAATTACAGGAAGACATCTTTTTCCTCAACTCAAATCCTCTGAGAATAATGACTAACATACCATTTGTTATCTTAACTGCTCTCATCTTCACTTTCAGTGCCTCATTAACAAGGACATCAAAATATCTTTATCATGGTGAATCCATCTACCATGCATATCTTTGGAGTTGTCTCAATGTCAGTTTTATTTTCTGACAAAATTAGATAACCTCACATTTTTCCACCTTGTCATCCAGCTGGTAAACATTTGGCCACTCCCTGAGCCTCTCCACATCCCCTTCAAACATCACTGCATCCTCCTCACAATTCAGATTTCCACATGGTTTTCTATTCATCACAAATTTGGAAATATTATATTTGATCCTCACATCCATATCATTGATATAGATTCTGAATAGCTGAGACCCAAACACTGATCCCTGCCGTACTCCACTAGTTAGAGGCTGTCAATCCAAATATAACCCATTTATTCCAACTCCTTGTTTCTGTCCACAAACCAGTTCTCAATCCATGCTGGTATATTTCACCCAATCCCACGTGCTCCAATTTTCTTTAATAACCGCTTATGTGTGAATCATCCAACTGTAGAATCCCCAGTGTAGGAGGAGGTCATTCGGCCCATCAAGACACTCTGATGGAGAATCTTACCAAGGTCCACTCCCCACAACATCACAATTTACTGGGGCTAATCCACCTAACCTACACATCTTGGGACACTAAGGGCAATTTTATCATGGTGAATCCATCTACCATGCATATCTTTGGAGTGTGGGAGGAACTGGAGCACCCAGAGGAAACACACACAGACACTGGGAGAATGTAGAAACTCCACACAGTCACCCAAGGCTGGAATTGAACCCGGGCCCCTGGCTGTGGTGTAACAATGTTAACCACTGTGTCACCGTGCCAGCCTTTCATAAACACGTTGGCCTTGTCTAATCCTGCTATTAATTTCAAAGTGTTCTGTTATCACTTCCTTTTGTCCAACAAGAGGCGTACACGCGATGGGTTGTGCAAAGGCTGCTCTTGGATGTTTCGAGAGTAGCATCGTACTTCACGTCGTTAGTGTATACTTAAACTGGACCATCTGATGGGCCACACGACAGCTCAGTGACTATCACTGTTTGCTGTGCAGACACATGGATTTGGGCCAGTGTCTGTGGGAGTTTGCGCATTCTCCCCGTGCTTGCGTGGGTTTTCTCCGGGTGCTCCAGTTTCCTCC
Source organism: Carcharhinus amblyrhynchos (assembly GCF_965287045.1). Lineage (NCBI taxonomy): Eukaryota > Metazoa > Chordata > Chondrichthyes > Carcharhiniformes > Carcharhinidae > Carcharhinus > Carcharhinus amblyrhynchos. The sequence continues at coordinate 61,688 of NW_027649940.1, read as the reverse complement.
CACACCCCAAAGATGCGCTGTTAGGCCGATTGGTGTAACAAATTATCCCTAATTTAGTCTCCCCTCAATCTGGTTTCCAATGTGGAGTGTCATAAGCGTAGACAAGGGTCATGGGTGGAAGAGAGGACTCATAATGTTGAAATGGCGGCGCGGGCTCGTTGGGCCAAAGGGCCTGTTTCCCGTGCTGTGTTGTTCTTTGTTCTTTATTATAGAATCTTCCATGCTATCACTGTCAGACTAATAGATCTGTAGTTGCCCAGTTTCCCATAATCCCACATATTTACGCTATTAATCCTCCTAACCTCCACATCTTGGACACTAACAGGCAATTTAGCATGGCCAATCCACCTAACCTGCACATTTTTTGGACTGTGGGAGGGAACAGGAGCAGCCGGAGGAAACCCACACAGACACGGGGAGAATGTTAAAACTCCACAGACAGTCGCCCAAGACTGGAATGAATCCGGGTCCCTGACGCTGTGAGGCAGCAGTGCCAAACCCGATGCCACATTTTCACTTAATCTAATACAATCCTTGAATTAACAACATTTGGAACACTTCTGCTGCACTTGTGGACAGAAACACCTCACATTTACACATCACCATGTCTAAAACAGCTTGTTTTGTGATTGGCACTGGAACGTGTTTCTCCAAGAAATTACTTGAATATATTCTGTGAACTAATCTTCTATTCAACTTTTGACAATCTGAGTGATTTATACAGTAAATGGAAGAACCCATAGGAACATTGACCTACAGAGGGATCTGTGTGTACAAGTCTACAGATCCCTAAAATGCAACACAGGTGGATGAGGTGGTCAAGAAGGCAGATAGCGTACCTGTCTTCATCGACCACAGCATCAAGTATAGCAGTTAGCAAGATATGTTATAGCCATATGGAATTTTAGTTGGCCACGTTTGAATATTGCTTGCAGTTGTGTTCACCACACTACCAGAAGGATGGGGATGCTTTGGAGAGGGTGGAAAGAAGGTTCACCAGACTGTTACCTGACCAAGGAGGGTTAAGTTATGAGGAGAGGTTGTATAAACACGGATTGTTTTCACTACAAAAAGAGAGGCTGAGGGGTGACCTGATAGAGGTGAACACAATTATGAGAGGCATCGACATGGTGGACAGTCAGAGACTTTTCTCTAGGGTGGGATGGTCAACTACAAGAGGTCACAGAATGATGGTGAGAGGGGCAAAGTTTAGGGGAGACGTGTGGGGAAGGTTTTCACACAGAGGGTGGTGGGGTCTGGAATGCACTGCCAATGGAGGTGGTGGAAGCAGACATGTTACCAATGTCCAACATACATCTTTATAGACACAGGAACAAGAGACGAACAGGGGAATAGAAACCACAAATGGGCAGTAAGCACTGAGTCTGAATAAGGATTAGGAGTCGCCACAGGATTGGTGGGCTGAAGGGCCTGTTAGAGTTGTGTGGCTCTTTGTTCTTCTTTGTATATGAAGATTAAAATCACTCGTGATTATTGCAGGATATTTTTACAAGACCCCATTATTTTTCCTGTGTACTGTGTCAGAGATTCTGAATATTGTTAGGGCCGATAAATGATTCCCACAAGTGACCTTTTAACTTTCTTAATTCTTATCTCTCCCCAAACTGATTCTGTATCTTGATCATTGGAACTAAGTTCACCTCTCGCTGCTGTACTGTCATCTGTTACTAACAGCGAGACTCCACCACCATGTCCTGTCCTCCATTTACTGTCATCTATTCACTCTCCCCCCTTTCACAAATCAATGGATGCTGTGTCCGGGGAGAGCTGTACACATCTGAGGAGGAGGAGAGAACCTCAGAGGGTGCACCATAACATTATTTCCCCACACCCTCAACATAAGTATCTGTGGGACTGACATCCCATTGCTCAGGGATCAGAGAGAGAAGCAACAGGAGTCAGAGGAAAAGCAATTTTCCTTATTCATAACTGACACCAATAGTAATGGGCAGTGTTTTTATACAAATACCAGCAGTGAAATTATATTGTTGAATATTCAGTTATTATAAACATAATCTCACACAGTCTGCTACTTACTCCAGTTTCTGTATTTTACAGTCCGATTCCTCAGAGCCACAGACAGCCGTTTCACTCCTGAATCTCCCAGTTTATTGTAACCCAGATTCAGATCTATCAGTGAGCGGTTTGTACTGAGAGCAGAGACCAGGTCCTCGGCACAAGAATCAGTGAGATCATTACCCCAGAGACTGGAGATCAGAGAGAGAAAAGTAACAGGAATCAGGGTAAATCCACAGTGTTTTTAAGAATAAAATCATTAACAATAATAATGTACAGTGCGGGATATTCAAGAAACACAACTTCAGTTGAGACAGAAGGCAAAATTATATTAATGCTGTAAATCTGAAATATGAATAAATATGTTGGAAACTCTCATCAGGTCAGGCAATATCTGTGAAGAGAGAAACAGATTTAGTTTCAGTTCAATCAGCTTAAATTAGAACTTGGAAGTAGCAGTGAATTAAATTGTTTGAAGTGACAGGGAGCTGGGGATGGGTGGGTGACAAGGAAAGAATAAAATGGAAGTGTCGGAGTGATTAAATGATAAAAAGGATGATGGAGAAAGGGAAGAGCTCAGGATTCCCATGTCCTTACCCTGAGTCACAGGGAGGGACATGGGATGGTCAGTGACTCAGGAATGGAGTGTGTGGTGGGGTTAAAGATGATGAGAGAGAAACCTTTTTCACACTGCCAGTGGTTCGGGTCTGGAATTACAGCCGGGAAGTGTGGTGGAGGGAGGCTGTATCGAAACAGTCAGAAAGGAATTAGATGATTATTTGAATATAAATAATGAGTAAGGATACGAGAAAAAGGCTGGAGAATGACACACATTCCTAATGCTAATTTGGTGAGCTAGTACAGACACGATGGGCCAAATGGCCTCATTGTGAACCGTAACAATTCTGTGAAGATAATGGTTGGAAATGTATCGATATTTCAGCTGGAAGTTGGTGATGTTGCCGTGTGGACAGTGTTAGTATCCACAGTCCTCAATGAAATATCTGTATTTCTCTCCAATAGAGAGAGAGACAATTTGTTACATGGAGCTTCAGGGATAAAACTTAGTAAACGTGGGGCACTGGGAGGAGATGGGACTCCATGAACCCCACAGCTGGTACGAGGACCAAACCCTCAACATTAGCATCATTCCACATCACACTCCAGACACCAAACCAACTGAACTAACCAACTCCACACAGAACCAGAACGGACACATTAATATCTGACAGGTTAGGGGAATCCGTCCACTCAGGCAGCACAGGCAGAATCACAGAATTGTTACAGAGCAGAAGGAGGCCATTCGGCCCATTGTGTCTGTACTGACTCTCCGAATGAGCAACTCACTAAGTGTCATTCCCCCACCTTCCCCCAAAACCCTGTGCATTCCAGAGCTTAACCACTGGCTGCAGGGGAAGATCCCATTCAGGCAAAGCTGGCACCAGATTTAAAGGCAGCCAGCAGCACTTTTAAAGGCTCTGAAGGGAGCAGTGAGGGAGCCCTGGTTAATGAACAAAGGGCTGAAATGGCAGAAGGAAGATTAAACCCAATTCACTGACACTTCCCTGGAAATTCTCAAGGCTATATCGGTTTGGAGGGAGGTTCTGTTCCCTCAGGACTGGAGGAGGAGACCTGTCACATCAACACAAGCAAGTCTGGATAGAAACTGCCGAGGGCCAGAGCAGGCAGCACGTGGCTGCAGTGAGGCAAAAGGATCAATAACCTGATATGTTCTGACAAGGTGAGCGTTAAACTTACAGGCTGATATGTGAATAAGGATGGAAGAGAAATTGTGGAAAGAACATCTCCACCCAGACACTGGCAATGTCCAAACAGCAGCATCAATCTTCAGGAACATGTCAGCCTCTCTGTGAAGGGTTCCGGTCAGTCAGAGATGACTGCTGTACTGCCCACACTGAGTGACCATCCTGGTGGGCCCATGATGGGCAGTCTGGCAGCACCATAGGCTTGTGTGTGTCTTTGATGGGTGAGTAACAATGGAAATTTATGTGCTTGGAGAAGAGGGCACAGAGAGTCAGAGAAGGAGCCAAGAGTGACAGTGTCTGGATTGTGTCATCCTTATGCCAATGGAAGATGAAGTGCTGGAGCTGGGAGACCTGGAGACTGGGTGGGCAATCACTGATGGTGAGATGGGTTGTGGATCCAGAGAGAGAGAGTGAGTGAGTGATGGGCACAGGAGAGGCTCTGCTGCTGAGTCCAAAACCTGGTGTTTGTGTGTTCACCATTGGTCAGATGGAGCTCTGGGTTAGGAACAGTCTCCAGGACATGTTGGAATGTGCATTACCCTCTAACATTCTTCACTCTCTCACAGATCAACAGCTGTGGTGAGAGGGAGACGGGTGTGCCTCTGAAGATGAGGAGGGGTTGTCAGAGGGTGTTCTGTCACATTATTCCCCATAACGTCCACCAGGGCAGATACTGTCTCACACGATTAGCAAAGGGGTTACTATCTGGCAGCACAGGACAGCACACACAAACCCGAGCAGCTGATGGAGGCAGCAATAGCTGAGTTCACTCACACTCTTGAGGGGAGAGGGCAGAGCCAGCTTGTGGAAAGTGAAATGTGACTGGAATCTTTAACAATACAGCAGATACTGGAGCTGCAGTGTAAGGTATTTTAACATCCGGTGGAGTTTCCAAAGGCTGTGTGTATCCATACACAAAGGATGGAGGAGTCAATCCAGACCAGCAGTGTTACCATGTCTCAGGTATGAGCACAAATAACATCCTCCACAGAGAGATTGGTGACCTTCATGGAGAGTCACATCCAGCATAGCACCCACAGCAAATACACATGAGCTGTATGTTCTCACTACCTCCAGGAGCTCTGTGAAGCAGTGGCTGGACTAGAGGAGAAAATGTGCCTGCAGTCACTGTCAGGACCCCTCACTCCTCAGCTGAGCAGGGAGGGTCCAGTTTGTCCTGAATGGATATAGCATTGAGTGCCTGCAGCATCTGGGAGCTCCTCTCAGGATGACCCTGGTGTGGGCAGTGGGTCCTCTTCTGCTCCGACACAAGTACCTCATGAAGCTATGATAACAGGGACAATTCCAGTATCTGTGCAGGGGACCTGCAGTCGGTCGGATCCTTCCAGGACTCAGGAAATACAAGAACAAAGGCCACTGAAATTCCCGGAGGAGAGATAAAGATCCTGCCTGTAGTTCAGCGGAAAGTGTGGGGATGGCTGCGGTTGTCACGATAGTGATTGTCATTCAATGTAAAGGGAATATGGTTAGGTTGCCTTCTGTTTGAAATGGTCCTTGTCTGCCATATGTGTAGTGAAACATTACTGGCTACTTATCAGGTTAAGCCTGAATGTTCTTCAGCCCCCGAGCTCCGATGAAAAGTCATCCAGATTCGAAGGGTTCGCTGTTCTCTCTCCACAGAAGCTGTCAGGATGCTGGGATTTTCCAGCATTTTCTGTTTTGTTCAGGTCTTGCTGTTTATGGACATGGACTGCTTCAGTATCTGAGGAATTGTGAACAGTACTGAACATTGTACAATCATTAGTGAGCATCCTCACTCTGACCTTATAATGGAAGGAAGGTCATTGATAAAGCAATTGAAGGTGGGAGCTTCGGACATCACCCTGAGGAACTCCTGCAGTGATGATCATGAGGCACTGGAAGGATGACACTTTACTGATGATCAAGAGCAGACTGATGGAGTAGTAATTCACCAGATTGGATTTGCCCTGCTTTGTTTCCACATTGTCCGGTAGATCCAGAGTTGTAACTGTACTGGAACAGTTTGGCTCGGGGAAAGGCTAGTTATGGAGCACAATTCTTCAGTACCATTGCTGGGGTACTGCCAGGCTGACAGATTTTGCAGTGTGCAGTGCCTTCAGTCATTTCTTTACCTCACATGCAGTGAATCAAATTGATATCTGTAATGCTGGGGACCTCAGGAGGAGGCTGAGATTAATCATTCTACTCAGCACTTCTGGCTGAAGGTGGCACTGATGCTCTGGGTTCCCTCATCAGTAATGATGGAATTCTTGTGGTATGTTTATAGAATCATATAATTCCCACAGTGTAGAAGGAGGCCCTTTGGCTCATCGAGTCTTCACCAATTCTTTGAAAGAATATCATACCCAGGCCCTATCTCTGTAACTCCACATATATGACCCATTAATCCCCCTAATCTACACACCCTGAGACAACTTAGCATAGCCAATCAATCAATCCTGCACATCTTTGGACTGTGGGAGAAAATTGGAGTACCCAGAGGAAACCCACACAGACACGGGGAGAATGTGCAAACTCCTGGAGGAGTCACATAAAGTTACCCAAGGCCGGAATTGAACCATGGTCCCTGGCGCTGTGAGGCAGCGGTGCTGACCACTGTGCCACTGTGTTGCCTAACATAACCGGCATGTCCAACATTTGTTCCACGTCCCACACTATTTATGACTGGATATGGCAAGACAGCATATCTCTGATCTGATCCATTGGTTTTGGTGCAATTGAGCTCAGTCTATCAGAGCAGAAGCAGCATATGTGGTCTGGTGGCTGTGTGCTGGAGCTTCACCAGGTTCACATCTCATTTTTAGATAAACACAAGTCTAATTTGGTGATATATGTAAAGAAAATTAATCGCAGTAACACAGTACTGGTTGCTGGGGAAATCCACTGTCAGCTTCCTATAAATGAAAAGGTACAGTTCACCTCTCCTGCCTGTTTCCTGTCACTCAGATAACTTCATATCCAGCCTGCCTTTGTCTCTTTTATTTCAGGGTCTCCAACTTTGCTCCCAAGCTTATTGTGTGTTTACTAATAGCGGACAGTGTTTTTAATAACACAAATACTGATAGCAATGGTATATTTAGTATCATTATTTGTATTCTTAAAAACAATGTCCAATATTAATAGGGACATGATTCAGACTATTCTGCACTGGGATTATTGCCATTGCCAGCTGAGCTGTGCCTTGAACTGCTGGGCTGTAAGCTCTGGAATTCTCTTCATAACCCTCCCCACCTCCATCTCTGCATTCTCTTTTAAGATGTTCCGTTTAATATAAATTTGAGAGTGGATCCCTCGGGATAAAACTCATCAGAATTCCATGTAGTTTGTAATCTGCCTTACCAATATACAGCAGTTTTCTAGTTTAATTAAACTGAGAAGCCGACAGACATAAACATCTATAATCCGAATGACAAATTAAACTAAACATGTGACCAGCCATATCTGGTAATTCTATAAACATTTAATTGTTTTCTCCATCTTTTTTATTCTCATGAATGGTTTTGAGAATAATTATAAATGATTAATTAAATCTTTCACTCCTGAATCTCGCAGTTTATTGTAACTCAGGTTCAGACACATCACTGACTGGTTTGTACTGAGAGCAGAGGTGAGAATATCTGAGGCTGTTACTCTCCAAACTGGAGATCAGAGAAAGATTTCAGGAATCAGAGTGAATCCGTGGTGTTTAACACGAATACTGACAGGAATGATGTGGAATGGTTATTAATGACACTATTACTGACACTGATAATAATTTACAGTGTTAGACATTCACTGATTATTAACACAATCTCACAGTCTGATACTTACTCCAGTTTCTGTATTTTACATTCTGGATTCCTCAGAGCCGCAGACAATAGTTTCACTCCTGAATCTCCCACTTTATTTTAGAACATAATAGAACATAGAACATTACAGCGCAGAACAGGCCCTTCGGCCCACGATGTTGCGCCGACCAATTACAAAAACAATACAAAAAAAAATACAAAAAAAAAAAAAAATTTTCAGACAGACTAAATGGAGAAAGTGAGAAACACATTAAATTCAGATTAATATTCAGCAGGAGAAATAGCTGGATCTATTTTTGTGTCAGAAACTCAGCATCAGTGGTGAACTGATTTAAGTTACGATACTATACCTCACCGAATTTGATTTTTCTCTACACCCCATCTATGACTGTAACACTACATTCTGGACACTTTCCTTTCCTTCTCTATGTACAGAATGTTTTGGCACTAATTAATGTGACAATAATAAATCAGATAATATTAAACCTTTTCTGTTGAATGGAAAAGGCAATAGTCAGCATTGAAACAGCTGAACAATTCACTCTCACTGGTTTGCCTACTGGGGGAAACCACTTTTACACCTCTCAAAATATATATTTTGTTTAATTGTACATGGAATATGGGTGTCGCTGGCTAGACCAGCATTTATTTCCCACTGCTAATGGCCCCTAGAGGAGGTGATGCCCATATCCTGTGAACAAGAAAGTAATTTTAAACATGTCCCACATTCTGGTCTCATTTCCTGATCATCAGAATTACCCTCCTGAATCTCACTGACCCTGCTATGTTTCCAGAAATTCCAATCATTTCTGCTGTTATATAAATCCAGTTTTTTGGAGAATTGTACATTTTACTGAGAGTTAAATGGTAAAGCTGTGAGAGTGGATTGCTCGGGATTCCCTGTGCTTCTTAACTACTGACATTGTATCATCTGTAACTGTTGTTTTAAGATCCATCCCCTTGATTTTATACAACAAGGAAAGATTATTCTCCCATTAGAAAGTTGATATATTTCTGTTTGATTAGTTTATAGGGGAGGGGTGTCTCCCATTACATTCCACAGTAAACAGGCTCTACATTTTCTGCAGGTATGGCTAGTGTTCTATCTCTGGGAATTACCAGGAGTTCCCTCTTCCTGGTAGATCATCACATAGGAAAAGGATTATCCGAAAATCCTGTTTCACATCACTGACAGTTTGACTGGAGATTTTCCAGCAGCAGGTTTCCCCATTCAGGAAATTCTGGTTTCCTCGGCTCAGATCTAAGCTCTGCAGTCCTGCCACAGTTAACTGTGAATGGTCGTGGATGATGAAACAGCAGAAGGAGGAGGATCCACAAATATCCCATCCTTATGACAGAGGAGACTAACACATCAGTGCAAATGATATGGCTCAAATATTAGTAACTAACTTCAGTGGCTGAACCATCCAGAGGTCCCCAGCATCACAGATATGTCGTCAGCTAATTCGATTCACTCCACATGGTGTCAAGAAATAGCTAAAGGTAATGGATACTGCAAAGATAATGAGTCTTGGCAATATTCCAATAATTGTACTGAAGATTACTGCTCCAGAAGTTGCTCTGTTCCTAGCCAAGCTGTTCCAGGAGAGCTACAACACTGATGTTCACCCAAAATGGTGGGAAATTGCCCAGATATGACAGTAAACAAAAAGGAGAGAACAAATCCAATCTGTCCATTTACCATCCCATCAGTCTACTCTCGATCATCAGCACAGTAATGGAAGGCATCATCGAGACTAACAAGGAGCCAGAGAAGAAATGAAATCAATGGAAATGAGCGAAAAACCTTTCTGCCGGTTGGAGTAACACCAGCACAGAGGAAGATAGTTGTGGTTGTTGGACCATCTACAAGATGCAGTGCAGCAACTCACCATGGCCCGTTACACAGCACCTTCCAAACTGGGGATTTCTATCCCTGGAAGGACAAGGGCAGCAGGTGAATGGAAACATCACCACCTGGAAGTTCCCTTCCAAGATACATCATCCTGACTTGGAAATATATCACCGTTCCATCACAGTGACTGGGTCAAAATCATGGGACTCTCTTTCTCACAACACTGTGAGTTGCTAAATGCATTGACTGTGATATATAGTTGTTTTTTGAGCAGTTGATATGGGTTTAAGTCCCACCTTTCTCAGTTTGTTGGAGTAGGTGAGGTGAGAGTCATCTCATCTCCAGGAAATCAAAGCAGGAATTTCTCAGGAGAGTGCCTCAAGACAGTGATGCAGGACGTGTCCATAATTAGCAAGACTTGAACAATATTAAGGGAAGAGTGGACAAGTGCCAGGCAATGACCACCTCCACCAAGAGAGAATACCGTTATTTACATTTAATGGCATTACCATCCCCTAAATCCGGCACTATCAACATCTTGGGTGTTTGTTACCATTGGTCAGAAACAGATTAGCCAAACCAATACTGTGACTATGAGAATAGGTTAAAGGTCAGGATTTCTGCGCAGAGTAACTCACCTCCCGACTTCCCAAAACATTCCCACCATCTATGAGAAAAGTCAGGAATTTGATCGAATGCCATTCACTTGTTTGCATGAGAGCAGCTCAAGATTCAGGAAGCTCTGATAACTCTGCTTGTTGACTGGTACATCATCCACTACCTTCAACATTCATTCCATCCACCACAGAGTTACAGAGCTAGCAGTGTGTACCATCTACAAGATGCAGTGCAACAATTCCCAATGGCCTGTTACACAAACCTTCTTAGCTTTATGATTTATATGATTTATAACCCTAGAAGGGCAAAGACAGCAGATGACTGGAAACATCACAACTTGGATGTTTCCTTCCAAGATACACACCATGCTGACTTGGAAATATTTTCACAGTGACTGGGTCAAAAATCCTGGGTCTCTCTTTCTCACAGCACTGTGGGTGCACCTACACCACAGGAGTCCCTAAATGCAATGTTGGTGATATAAGAGTGAGCATAGTTGCTTTCCTGGCAGTTGATACAGGTTTAATTGCCAGCTATCTCAGTTTGTTGGAGTGGGTGAAGAGAGGGCCAGGAGCTAGTAACCACAATGGAAGAGTGGTCAATCCAATTTAGTCAAGTCTGCGGCTCCAGCCTGGAGCAGTAGTGTTAAACTTAGCTGAGGGTCAGAGGGGAGTTGATCATTTACCTACTCTGAGCCGGCCCATACTGAGTTCAAATTGGAAATGGTGAATCTAATAGTGACACAGAGGAAAACTAAATTCATTTGTTGGCTGAGAATAATTGCCGTTTGTGACTGGCTTTATATTGCTGTGAATTGGACGAAGCAACAGAAAGGGACAGTGATGGTTCTGCTGTTGATGTGGTGAACACGGATATTCAAAAATCATCTGACACAGTGACACAACAGACTTGTGGCGTAAACTCATTAAATAAATGGGAAAGTATTAATGTGGATACAAAATTGGGTGAACAAAGTGTAATGGATATTTTCCAGGCTGGAGGATGTCAGTAGTGGAGAATCCTAGCAGTCAGTATTGGGATCCCTGCTTTTCCCTGGTATATATGAATCATCTCGGTGTTTGCGATATAAGGGAGAAATTCAAAATTTGTTGATCGTAAACATCTTTGAGGCATCGGAAACTGTGAGGAGGGGAGCTTGGGACTGAAAAACAGACCATGGTGGAGTGTACAGATAGGAGGCAGATTAAGTTCAATGCAGAGACGTGTGAGGTGAGACTTTCAAGAAACATGTACATGAGGAAGCAATATAACATAATCGGTAGAATTGTTAACCGATTGCAGGATCAGAGAGACTGGACATATATGTACATCGATCATTGCTGTTAGCAGGGTAAGTGTAGGTAGCAGTTAATAAAGAATACAGCATCTTGGGCTTCACTGTAATGAAATAGTTTATGTTTGGGGACATTAGATAATAATCCTTGAGTTTCAGTTTAATTTGTGTTTCTGTGCTTGTGAGCTCAGAAGGGGCCAAAACTTTAATTTCACTTCATGTTAAACAAAGCTGCCTGCCTGGTTTCACTTTAAACTGTCCCTGCATTTTAATTTAAGGATTACAATATAGTAAGAGTTATAGAGGGTAAGAAAATGGTTGCTTATATTCAGAGACCCACAGTGAATGATAGAAACACAGTTTCAGTTGCAACCAGTTAACCCAAGAAGCAAGACAGTGTTTACAGAGGCTGCCAGTAGAGGCAGGGCAATGTAGGGATTCAGAAAGCAGAACACAAAAGATAAATCACCGTCAGAAACCAAGAAGGAAAAGCGGAGTGTCAGGAAGATAGAAGTCAAAGTGACAATAAAACCTGAATCTGAACAAGCCACTGTTCCTTAAGTTAGAGAGAGGAGCAGAGAGAGGCTCCCAGTTACAGACAGAGCTGCTAAATGCGGACATGGTAAAGTTTGCTCATGAGTCTCCAGACACCTGATATGATCCTAAAGTTGGTGACACCTTCATACAGTCTATGAGGCACTGGGGTCTGTTGGCATCGCTGAGTATGGAGGATAGTGAAAGGAAACATTGAAATCCTGGAGGGGGATCCTTGGTGAAGGCACCTAAGAGGAAGTGTTTTTTGGGAAAAGATTCATAAGGCTGCTTTGTTTTCTAGAGTGGAGGTTCCAGAGTAGAAGCAAGAGTCCCAGTGAGACAAGATTTCTCACATTGTTACAAACATTTGGGGGGATTTGAAGAAGAATCCACTGAAGTTACTTTGGGTGGTGTCTGTCACTTAGTTTCAGAAAATGGTGTATCTGAACGACAAGTGGCTTGTTGGTTTACATTAACTGTGTACTTACTGAGAACATTAAAGCATAAGATCTAGTTTGTAACTCGTGTCATCCTTACAGATCTGCAGACATCTGTGAAGTTAGATGGGGTGAAGTAGTGGGGCATTGTAGTTAATTTTTAACGAAGGTTTTAGTCGATTGCTAAAAGTTAATCAACTACCTTGTTATTCTGTTCATCTACATCGTTTAAAAAAAAAGATAATAAATAAAAGTGATGAATTACTGAGCCGGAGTTCTGCTCTTAGACCTGACTTCCAGAAATCAGCTGGGATCATAACATTGTCAATAGGGGCATAGAATACAAGAGCAGCTGTAAAAGACATTAGTTAGATCTCAGTTCCACGCATCATACTTTAGGAAGTATTGGAGAGAGTGCTGAAGATGTTTATAAGATTGGATGTGAAACTTTCAGTCATGAGGATCAATAGGAGAGGTTGTTCTCCTTGGAAGGAAGAATGATAAGAGGAGATTTGGTAGAAATGTTCGAAATAGTGATGGTGCTGGACAGAACTAATAGCAAATCAAAATATTGCTGCTCGGACAAGGATCAACAACAAGATTTAAAGTGATTTGCATAAGATGCAAATACAGTGAGAAAAAAGCTATTTTGTTTAAACACAGCAAGTGGTTCAGGTGTGGAATGCATGCCTGAATTGAGGTGGTGGCCCTGTACTTCACGTTGTTTGTGTGTGCTTAAAACTGGACCAGCAGATGGGCACCACAACAGCTCAGTGACTAGCACTGCTAGCTGTGCAGATACATGGATTTGGGCCGGTGTCTGTGGGAGTTTGCGCATTCTCCCTGTGGTTGCGTGGGTTTTCTCCGGGTGCTCTGGTTTCCTCCCACACCCCAAAGATGTGCTCTTAGGCTGATTGGTGGAACAAATTGGCCCTAAATTATTCTCCCCTTAATCTAGTTTCCAATGGGGGTCCCATACGCATAGACAGGGGTCAAGGGTGGAGTAGGAAAAACACATTGTTAAGATGGCGGTGTGGGCTCGTTGGGCCGAAGGGCCTGTTTCCTGTGCTATGTTGTTCTTTGTTCTAACAGGGAGGTTACTGTAAAGATTAATACAAGACTGAACTTCCACTATGACCCTGACTAGTGATCACATGAATTATAAAAGGACACTGTCCTAATGTAACATACACCAACTATAATACATAACAGAGGCAGCGTGCAGGAAAAGAATCGTGATAATAATTAGCCACAAACTGTAAACTGTACCGAACACAAGAAAAACAAATTTCAACTGACTCTGTTTAATAATCGACAAAGTCTAGCCAGGCATTGCATTAGCAAATTTATGAAACACTCTTTCACAAAATGTTTGGTAAAATATTTAATTGTTCTGGGCACAGGAATGGATTCCAGAGCAACTTATACTTTAACTGCAGGTTTAATGGATTTATGGTGATCAAAGTTCTTCAGGTTAAGGTGCAAAACTGGACATCAGGATTCTGACCACAAATCTTTCAGAACATTGTTGAGTGGCAGCCTGTGTGTGTCCTGCAGGGGCGCCACTGAGCTGTAGGATCCTATCCTGGCCTATCAGTAATGTCAGGTCCTTAAAGCACGGGAATGTTTGTCAGACATTGTGGCAACTGATAGCGGGTCATCTCCGGGATAGAGGAAAATAATTAACAGACAGGGAAACAGCTCGAAATTAACACGTTGTTGTATAACACAAAGGGTCAGAATGGGATGATTCTGCTAATATCCTGAGATCAGTGAGCACAGTTTAGTTCTCCATACGTATTGATTCAATCAGAACGACATCAATGTGCACATTTCCCGATCCTTCTCCCTTATTTAGTCTAATGGAAAAAAACACAGGGTGCAGCTTTTAGGAAAGGCTGAAATTACTCTGTCCCACTCTGATATCAATGCCGTTCAATTAGACAACAGGAAGCACATTGTGTAGAGTTATCGTCTCCACGTGGTTCGGGTAGACCACACATGGATCACTGAGCTAATTGTGGATCCCCAGACTTGTCATATGGACAGCAGTGTCATCACTGTACAGTTGTGGTCTGCACCTCCATCACACCAGGATCAGTCGGTGCTGTATACCCCGTTATTGTATCAGTAACCCCCCTTTCAGGCAAACCATGAGAGCAGTTTGTGCAGATCCTGTATCTATAACCATCTTTGAGACCACACCTGGAATATTAAGTACTGCTCGTTTCCCCATTTCCCTGTTCTTGAAAACAGTTGGAGCACTGTGCACACTTCTGAAATCCAAATCCCTCATGTAGGCACTGATGGGTTCATTGTGCACAAACCCGCCTTCCATCACCCTCAGTTGCAGACATCCTGAAGCACTCTCCTTTTGTGACCATATCTCACTGTTATACATCAGCATTCTGCACAGCTGTCCCCTCAATATCGGGTATCACTGGTAGGGCGCTGATACTAAATATCACCGACAATATTGTTTGCTGTGTACATCGTATCGGTATCCCTAACTCTCATTTAGACAATGCTTGGAGATGTTTGTTCTATTTGCCTCATTTGGACCACGATTGGAGCACAGCCCAACTTTTGTATTCATATCTGTCATTTGGGGAACTGTGTGATAATGGTGCACAATCCAGACAGATTTAATCCTCTATTTGGCCACACTGCAATCACTGTGCACAGCCCTGATCTCCATATTATTAACTGAGACCACATATGGAGATCTGCACAGTTTTGTTTTTAATCCATAGTCTTTAATACCGCAGCACTGGGGACTTTACTATGGACACATTTGTAACATCAATATCCATCATTAGCACAGAACTGGAGACACTGTCGAGTTTTGGTCCTAAATCACTCATTTAGCCTCCAGTTTGAACACTGTGCCCAGCAGTGCTCTCCATGGTTCTCATTGATGGGAAAGGACTTTGCACAGCCAGATTTCCCATTTCACCTGGGATCAAATGTGGACCCCACAGATTCCTGAAAGTTATCATTTTTCTGTTTCCCAGAATGCCTCAAGGAATGGAGCACCTGGAGAACTGAATCCTGCTCAGGAAATGAATGGATCTGGGAATATTGCTGCTACGCAAGGATATTTTGGCCTTGGAGGGAGTGCAGAGGAGGTTTACTAGGCTGATGCCGGAGTTGAGGGGGTTGAGCTATGAGGAGAGGCTGAATAAACTAGGCTTGTACTCGTTAGAGTTTAGAAGAACGAGGGGAGATCTCATTGAAACGTATAAGATGATGAATGGGATGGATAGGATTGAGGTGGAGAGGCTCTTCCCGCTCAGAAAGGACATTCAATAGGGGGCACAGCCTCAAGATAAAGTGGGGGTGGTTTAGAATGGAGTTGAGAAGGAACTTCTTCACTCAAAGGGTGGTGAATATTTGGAATTCTCTGCCCGTTGAAGTGGTGGAGGCTGCCTCGCTAAATATATTTAAGACGCGGGTTGATGGGTTTTTGATAAGAGAGGGGATTAATGGTTATGGGGAGAGGGCGGGAATGTGGAACTGAGACACGACAGATCAGCCATGATCTTATTGAATGGCGGGGCAGGCTCGAAGGGCTAGATGGCCTACTCCTGCTCCTATTTCTTATGTTCTTATGTTCTTCCGGCAGTGCTGCAGACTTCAAACCATTATCTCCAGAGAATATGTTCCCCACTGTGAGATCGATCCATTAAACCAACTGAAGACAGTCACAGTTCCATGTTTCAGGATCTATTGCAGTGGGTGATTAAATAGCCTCTGACCCACTGTTTTCTGAATCATGTGAACAGAAGTAGCTGCGTTCATGACTGTCCCCCCTGACTCTATCTGATTGTTCTCTGGGGTCAGTGTCTCAGCATATTGACTGAGAGGGAGGGGAATTTAACATGACAACTTTAATATCCGGTCTCGCCAATTTACTTATTCTCACACAATGTACAATGGGACATTTTCCCAGTCACGGACACTACGATCCACACCTTTTCTCGCACTGGCAGGACTGACCCACTGGCAACCAGGGAACAGTGATGGACATTCAGGAGTTGCTCTCACAGGTAATATACAACATGGGCACATGGCACCCGGTCAGGGATGGCCTGTAATATTTCCTGATGATTCACACCTCACATTCTCCCCAGCTGATTAATCAGTACAAATTAATGTTGCCCATTGCAGTCAGTGTGGATTTGATGGGACGGAGGGCCTTTACTGCACTGTGTGAGTCTATGATGCAGTGAGTTATATTAACCTGGAATTCGCTGCCTATAATGATGCTGGAAGGTGAGATGATCAAAGACTTTAAAAAAGGGCATGGGGTCTTCACTTGACAAAGCTAAAATTCTCCCAGAGCGGCAGGCACACAGCAGGAGGAATGAGGCTGAGCGGATGATTCTACAGAGAGCTGGCATTGCCCCCACGTCTCGAATATCCACCTTCTGTTGCAAAATAACTGAATCATAAGATAAGCACAGCAAATGTCCTTTTTTTTATCAGGCATTGCAATTACAATGAGCTCTGATGACAATCTCCCAGTTTCAAGTCACCATTTCTGGACCCATCTTTTCATTACAGAAAGAATGAGTGAATTATATTGAGATTGTTCGAATGTGGCGTTTAGATTTACACCCACATCTCCAGACCATTTACTGATGTCTCTGGATTATCGGCACATTGACATTACAATGATACTATTGCTGTTGAATGGGAAAACCATTCATGGGAAATATAAAACCAGGAGCAGAGGATACAGTGCAGTTATAGTCTCCCTGAACTGGCCTCTATATCACTCCAGACACTAAACAAAGTTTTTTTTTTGACGTTTAATTCTTTTCGGAAACAGCCCAGTGAGCCTTTCACAGAAAACTAGCGACAAGATACGAATGTGTGTCTCACCAGTGAAACAGATCAAATAAACATAAAATACCCATTGAAGATCTGGAAAAAGTAATGATACACAAATGCAGGAAATAATGGGATTATGGAGTGATATCTCCACAGTGTAGGATGATTTCTATCCCAGCGACGGAAGGAAATAGATGAATAATTACAGATGTCTGTAGTATAAACAAACAAATGTCTCTGAATCTTTATAATAGGTGTTCTGCAAACAAGAATCAATTCTAGAGGAATTGGTATTTTTAATGCAGCGTTTGGTAGATTTATCATAGCCAAGTGAAATATGGTTAAGGGGGAACAATCTGGCTGATTGTATTCAGGTCATTTTTTTACACAACCTTGTTGAATGTTGGCCTGTGAATTGTCTTCACATTCAGTCAATATGAGGCTGGATCCTATCCATCACTCTCAGATCCTCATACCATGTTCACAGCCATCAGACAGGATGGCAACTGGTGGCCGGCCAGTTCTGTGATGCAGGTAAATATACAACAGCTCAAAATGAGCAAAACATGTTGCAACACAAATGGCAAGAATGGAATTGTTGTATTCACGTGGAATGCAGTCTGACCCCCAAAACTGTGACCCAATATTCAGGCACCTTCCACATCTCATTATTACAAGTTCTTAGGACGTGAAAGCCCCTTACAAGGCCAATTTTGATGAGCCGTTGCTATATGTCTTTGAAGAATTGTTAATCCCCTGCCTTTCCATATGGCAGTAATCTATTTGGAGCACCCACACATTGCGTAGTTAGAGCGGGAAAAATGTGTCGGGGCGAGAGGGCACTGCAAGAGGAAATTATCTGAATAAAAACACTGTTCAGGAATACAGAGAAAAAAAAACACACAAGCCAAAAACACTGAGCCAAAAATCCAATTTTCGTGGCTATAGTTGTAAAAGGCAGAATGGACTCCATTAGCGCTGCAACAGATATCTGATCAGTCATTCTGTGATTCCATGATGTTCAATGGGCTTTAGATCCAATGTAGAAATGGTAAAGATTTGTATTACTATCGTGCTGTTACCATCAAATCGATGATTGGAAGGTCCCTACATCCAATAAAATACCCTTGATTTGTAGTCAATATCGTAGCATAGGTAGAACATAAGAAATAGGAGCAGGAGTAGGCCATCTGGCCCTTCGAGCCTGCCCCGCCATTCAGTAAGATCATGGCTGATCTGTCGTGGCTGAGTTCCACTTTCCCGCCCTCTCCCCATAACCCTTAATCCCCTCTCCTATCAAAAACCCATCAACCCGCGTCTTAAAAATATTTAGCGAGGCAGCCTCCACCACTTCAACGGGCAGAGAATTCCAGAGATTCACCACCCTTTGAGTGAAGAAGTTCCTCCTCAACTCCGTTCTAAACCGCCTCCCCTTTATCTTGAGGCTGTGCCCCCTAGTCCTACTGTCCTTTCTGAGCGGGAAGAGTCTCTCCACCTCTATCCTATCCATCCCATTCATCATCTTGTACGTCTCAATGAGATCTCCCCTCATTCTTCTAAACTCTAACGAGTACAAGCCTAGTTTATTCAGCCTCTCCTCATAGCTCAAACCCCTCAACTCTGGCATCAGCCTAGTAAACCTCCTCTGCACTCCTTCCAAGGCCAAAATATCCTTGCGTAAGTACGGCGCCCAAAACTGCACACAGTACTCCAGCTGCGGTCTCACCAATGCCCTATATAGCTGCAGCAAGACCTCCCTACTTTTATATTCAATCCCCCTCACTATGAAGACCAGCATCCCATTTGCCTTCCTGACCACCTGCTGCACCTGCAAGCTGGGTATTTGCGACTCATGCACAAGGACCCCGAGGTCCCTCTGCACTGTCGCCTGCTGCAGTTTTTATCCACGTAAGTAATAGTCGTTCCTACCATTATTCCTACCAAACTGGATCACCTCGCACTTGCCAACATTAAATTCCATTTGCCAGTTCCTGGCCCATTCGCCCAGCCTATCTAGATCCTTCTGCAGACTCTCCACACTCTCCGCGCAATTTGCCGTTCCACCAATCTTGGTGTCATCAGCAAATTTCGACACCATACACTCAGTTCCCTCCTCCAGATCATCTATATAAATGGTAAATAGCTGAGGCCCCAGCACCGACCCCTGAGGCACTCCACTAGTCACCAACCGCCAATCCGAATAGCACCCATTGACCCCCACTCTCTGCCTCCTATTTGACAACCAATCCTCTATCCACGCTAACACCCTACCACCAACTCCATGCCCCCTTACTTTCTGCAATAACATCTTGTGAGGTACCTTGTCAAACGCCTTCTGAAAATCAAGAAAGACCACACCCACCGGCTCTCCTCTATCCACCGCCCTAGACACATCCTCATAGAACTCCAGTAAATTTGTCAGACACAACTTCCCCTTAACGAAACTGTGCTGCGTCTGCTCTATCAAGCAATTCCCCTCAAGGTGCCTCGCTATTTCCTCCTTGATGACGGATTCTAACATTTTACCTACAACAGACGTTAAACTAACTGGCCTATAATTCCCCGCCTTTTGCCTGGCACCCTTCTTAAACAACGGCGTAACATTAGCCGCTTTCCAATCTTCCGGCACTTCCCCGGAATCCAGTGACGTCTGGAAAATAACCACCAAGGCATCCACTATCACCTCCGCCATTTCTTTCAGAACCCTCGGATGCATTCCATCCGGTCCTGGCGACTTGTCCACAATCAGCCCCTCCAGTCTGTCGAGCACCACCTCTCTAGTAACAGTAATGTCATTGAGACCCTCCAGTCCTACCACCTTTCCATCTCTTACACCCGGCAAATTATTCACGTCCTCCTCCGTGAAGACCGAAACAAAAAAGTTATTCAAGACCTCAGCCATTTCCCCATCCCCTACCACTAGGTCCCCTTTCTCATCCTCTAAAGGACCAACGTTCACCCTAGCCAGCCTCTTCCTTTTTATATACTTATAAAAACTCTTGCTATCCTTTTTTATATTAAGCGCTAGCCCAGCTTCATAGTTTCTCCTACCCTACCTTATCAACTTCTTTGTCAATCTTTGTTGACATTTAAACCTCTCCCAATCCTCTTCTCGCCCACTACTCTTAGAACATAGAACATAGAACATAGAACATTACAGCGTAGAACAGGCCCTTCGGCCCACGATGTTGCGCCGACCAGTTACAAAAACAATGACCCACTAGCCTATACCAATCCCTTTTCGTCCATAAACCTATCCAGAGATCTCTTAAACGCCCCCAAACTAGACGCATTTACAACTGCAGCAGCCATCACTAAGGTGAACGTAACCGAATTGTGGTCACTATCACCAAAATGCACACCAACTTCCAAGTCTAGCACCTGGTCTGGCTCATTTCCCAGCACCAAATCCAATATAGCCTCACCTCTAGTTGGCCTGTCTACATACTGAGACAAAAAACCTTCCTGCACGCTTTGTACAAACACTGACCCCTCTAGCGAGCTAGAACTATAGCAACTCCAATCAATATTCGTAAAGTTAAAATCCCCCATAACAATTACCCTATTACTTTCACTCCTAACCAGGATTGTCTCCGCAATCCTTTCCTCAACCTCTCTAGAACTTTTAGGAGGTCTATAAAAGACTCCCAACAGGGTGACCTCTCCTCTCCTATTTCTAATCTCCGCCCATACTACCTCAACTGACAAGTCCTCATCAAACTTTCTCTCCGACACTGTGATACAGTCCTTGACTAGCAATGCTACCCCACCCCCCCTTCTACCTTCTTCTCTACTCCGACTAAAGCATTTGTACCCCGGAACCTGCAACATCCATTCCTGACCCTGCTCTATCCATGTCTCAGAAATGGCCACAACATCAAAGTCCCAGGTACTGATCCACGCTGCAAGTTCATCCACTTTATTGCGAATAATACTCCTCGCATTAAAGTACACGCATTTCAAACCCTGCTCCGCCCCACCCCCACTATGCCGTGCCTTGCATTCCCCAACTATGCCCCCCTCACTTTCACCCCCTTTCCTCACTATCCCTCCCCCCCTCCGAATCAGTTTAAACCTTCCTGCATCGCTTTTGCAAATTTACCCCCCAGGATATTGATTCCCCTCTGGTTCAGGTGTTCAGCTCTTCTAAACGCCTCCACTTTTAATTTAACACTTTCCTTCACCTCCTTCGTTATCCACGGTAATGTGACAGACAAAGTGTGCGCCGAAATATCTTGCCAACAGCAAGTCCTGATGAACTTTGTTAGTTTTGTGTGCCGTCTTCTGAGCCATTGGCCTCAGGGTGCAAAGGAATTGTTCCAAATTCTTCATCAATGGATGGAACTAGAATATTTCAAAGGTTGCTGTTGGGAGATCAGGGCCATATCAAAGTTGTAGATAATTTATTTTGATGCATCAATGATCTACACTGCGTTCTCTTAAAGGGTGGTGGAAACACATTCATTATTAAAAAAAATCAAAATATGAAAAGCATCAACAAATAGACAATGAAATTGTGTCAGGCCATTGGGGAGCTGGGTGGGGAGTGTGCGCCGTGGGTGGAGGATGTTTGGATACATTTGGATTGTGTTTTTCATGAAAATTTGGAGATACTGTTCTCCAATGACCTCTTGTTCTGCTGAAAGGAGTCAATTTAATCAAAGCACTTTGTTTCTATAAATCAGCTCTATTCCCTCAGGTTTTGCTTTGGTTATTAATCAAAGGCTTTCCTTGGAGAAATATTGAGTCAATGATTGGACTTATTATCGCTGTCAGTTACTGAGCTGACAATATAATACGCCCAAGTTCTAGCCAATCTGCAGAGGGGGTGTATGATCATTAACTAGATAATGCTTTCTGAAGTGATATAACTCCAGTCCACTTGCAAAGTAAGGTGACAAACTGAACCGAAGATGATGAAAACACTGCTCTTGATGCTTGGTGTCATGTCACTGGCCCACGCCAACATCCTGGATAAGAGAGACGATTGGGCTAAAACTGGAGGTAAGTGCTGGAGCAAACTCTCCGTAGCATAGGTGTGTTATTCCATTCCAACATGCAAATACAATCGCATTCCTCTGGTACTGCCTACTACAAGCTGTACAGCATCACTCGATAATATTCTTGTCTTATCTCATCAACTGCTGGAATCCAAACCCAGCCCTTGGTTATCTGTATACACCACAATCCCAATGCACACCTGGCTCTGTAAAGATACACCTTCCAAATAGCTGCGGAAATGTCTTTACTCTCACCAAGTCCTGTTCACGCAGGGACTCCTTATCCACCGAGCTACCTTGGTTCGAGTCCATTTAATTATTTAGCTTTCAAATTCTCATGCTTGTTTTCAAATTAACCATGGCCTCGCCAATTCACTATCTCTGCAATCTTATTCAGTCTGTTCGTCAAGATCTCTCAACTCCTCCAATTCGGGCCATTAGAGTCCAGCTCATACGAACCAAAGCATCAGTTGCCGTGGCGTTAAAACCCCAGTGAAACAGACCGATGAATTATTTCCCTAAAACCTCTTCAGCCTGTCCCCGTTTGATTTGTTTTGGCTTCTGGCCACCTGCCCTGGTATTTGCCAAGGTCGGGGAATGAGTGAATTAATGTGACAATTCTCATCAAAAATCCCCGTGGTGAATTGTATTCGGTTTCAACACTAATTGTTTGTTTTGTGACTAAGATGTGGAAAATTCTCATGGACTGGAAGTTGTGAAAGTTTTCCACTTGTGGTCTAGAGTTAAAATCTAGGTGCTATCGGAATCACAGTGCCGTGAAGGAATTAGGAGGAATGTCTTTGACCAGAGAGTGGTGAGAATATTCAATCTCCTACCCAAGAGGAGGGTTTCAGATGACTTGATGAATACATTTAAGGTGAATCTGGATAAGGACGTGAGTCAGAAATGTAATTTTATGTCACACTGTGTTCCTCAGTTCTTCACCTTGAGTGTGATATTGACAGGTATAATGTGGGGATGTTTCAAAGATCGCCACCTTCACTCCACCCCTAGAATTATTGACCAAATCAATGCTCCTTGCTTGATTACAGGTGATGACTTCGGATGCACCTCCATTGGTGGTTTTTGCTTCAAAGGTCACTGCGGATCGGGAATGATTGTGAAACCCGACATTTGCCCCTGGGGCCACCATTGCTGCGTACATCAATGACATCCAATTACAAGATGCACCGAGCTGTGAGGCTGTCCGAGGCTACAGGACATTGTGACTCATGATTTCTCTGATCAGGCAGACTCCCTCACACCAGCTGTCTCAGTCCTGCCATGAAATAAATTTGCATTAATCACTGCTTCTTGTCTGTCTCTTATTTCTTATTTGAAGGTGTTGTGTCATCACATTGACTGGGTGGGAGGGAAGGCCACAAATGCCAATCATCCATTTCGTCCAACGTGGCATCAGTCACGGTATCAGGCTTTTCCACAAGTGTCCCATAATTATCCATTAATATCATTGTGTAGGTCATGTCCCACTCTCAAAACAGATTTATAAGCTGTAGTAGTGCATCTTCATGCAGTCAGAAAGTTCTAGCTGGAGGACATCCCAGTAGCCAGTCTCCATCATGTCTCATTGCATCAGGGCAACCAAAATCTCTGTAACCTCAGCAGCTCATCACCTCCTGTCATCCCTCATCTAATGACTCAATAATCTCCACAACAGGGAAAAGCACCGAAACTCGGACAAATATCAAAAATTACTCTGGAAAGGGGTTAGCAATGTCGATCATGTAGAATGAACGGGATCACCAATATTGAACGACCTGACTGAGCCTCAGGCGATATATTTGAATGACTGGGTATTTGCTGAGAGAAGCATGACAAGCGACTTGACATCCATTTCATAAATATAAGGATATAAGAATATAAGAATTAGGAGCAGGAGTAGGCGATCTGGCCCCTCGAACCTGCTCCGCCATTCAATAAGATCATGCCTGAACTTTTTGTGGACTCAGCTCCACTTACCCACCTGCTCACCATAACCATTGATTTCCTTTACAAGTTACCTTGACTGGAACTGTAGGGCACAGCCTCAAAAGGAGGGGTGGCGAGGGGGAGAGGGGTGGGCGGTGGGGGTGGGGGGGGGTGCGTGCAGCTTAGAACAGAGTT
Organism: Carcharhinus amblyrhynchos; assembly: GCF_965287045.1. Lineage (NCBI taxonomy): Eukaryota > Metazoa > Chordata > Chondrichthyes > Carcharhiniformes > Carcharhinidae > Carcharhinus > Carcharhinus amblyrhynchos. Next base: position 37,396 of record NW_027649940.1, on the reverse strand, counting down.
GAGGAGGAACTTCTTCACTCAGAGGGTGGCGAGTCTCTGGAATTCTCTGCCCGTTGAAGTGGTGGAGGCAACATTGTTCAATCTTTTCAATTCACGGGGAGATAGGTTTCTGATAGGTCACGGAATTAAAGGTTTCGGGGATCAGGCAGGAAAGTGGAACTGATCCACTTCAGATCAGCCATGATCTTATTGAATGGCGAGGCAGGTTTGAAAGGCTAGATGGCCTACTCCTGTTCCTATTTCTGATGTTCTTTTGTTCTTATAAGCTGGTTATAGCTGTGTGCTGATGGAGCTGGTTGATGTTGTTTGTTGATGGAGCTGGTTGATGCTGTTTGTTGATGGAGCTGGTTGATGCTGTTTATGGTCACTATCACCAAAGTGCTCACCTACCTCCAAGTCTAACACCTGGTCTGGTTCATTACCCAGTACCAAATCCAATGTGGCCTTACCTCTTGTTGGCCTATCTACATACTGTGTTATGAAACCTTCCTGCACACATTGGACAAAAACTGACCCCTGTAATGTGCTTGAACTATAGCTTTTCCAATCGATATTTGTAAAGTTAAAGTCCCCCATAACAACTACCCTGTTACTTTCGCACCTATCCAGGATCATCTTTGCAATCCTTTCCTCTACATCCCTGGAACATTTTGGAGGCCTATAAAAAACTCCCATCAGGGTGACCTCTCCTTTCCTGTTTCTAATCTCAGCCCATACTATCTCAATAGACAGGTCCACATCAAACGTCCTTTCTGCCACCGTAATACTGTCCTTGACTAACAATGCCACACCTCCCCCTCTTCTACCACCTTCTCTGCTCTGACTGAAACATCTGAACCCCGGAACCTGCAACAACCATTCCTGTCCCTGCTCTATCCATGTCTCTGAAATGGCCACAACATCGAAGTCCCAGGCACCAATCCAGGCTGCAAGTTCGTCCACCTTATTGCGTATGCTCCTGGCATTAAAGTATACGCACTTCAAACCACCCTCCTGCCTGCCAATACACTGCTGTGACCTAGAAACCTTATCCATGACCTCCCTATTCTCATCCTCCTGTACATTGGAGCTACAGTTTAGATTCCCATCCCCCCTCTGAATCAGTTTAAACCCCCCTGAATAGCATTGGCAAATTGCCCCCCCAAGATATTAGTACCCCTCTGGTTCAGGTGCAGACCATCCCTCTTGTAGAGGTCCCACCTACCCCAGAATGAGCCCCAATTGTCCAAGTATCTGAACCCCTCCCTCCTGCACCATCCCTTTAGCCACAAGTTCAAATGTTCTCTCTCTCTATTCTTCTCCATGCTATCCCGCGGCACAGGTAACAAACCAGAGATAACCACTCTTTGTTTTAGCCCTGAGCTTCCATCCTAACTCTCAATTTCTGTTTTATATCCCCGTCCCTTTTCCTACCTATGTCATGGGTGCCTACGGGAACCACAACTCGGGGCTGGTTCCCCTCCCCCTTAAGGATCTCAAACACTCGCTCAGAGATATCAGGGACCCTGGCACCTGGGAGGCAACAAACCAACCGCGAGTCTTGCTCGTTCCCACAAACTCTCCTATCTATCCCCTTAACTATGGAATCCCCAATCACTAATCCTGTTCTTTTCTTCCCCCTTCCCACCTGAGTATCAGGGACAGGCTCTACTCCTGAGACCTGTACCCCATGGTTTACCCCAGTTGAGTCTTCCTCCCCAACAACTTCCAAAACAGAGTACTTATTCTGGAGAGGAACAGCCTCAGGGGATCGCTGCTCTGACTGCTTCTTATCCCTTCTAGCAGTCACCCATGCATCACTTTTAGGAGTAACTATCTCTTTGTAACTTTTGTCGATAGCTGCCTCTGCTTCCCGAATAATTCTTAGTTCCTCCAGTTCCAGCTCCAGGTCCCTAACACGGTCCTCAAGGAGCTGGAAACGGATGCACCTCCTGCAGGTGTAATCAGCTGGGACACTCCCAGTGTCCCTCACCTCCAACATCCCACAGGAGGAACATCGCACTGCCTGCACTGCCATTCCTATTACGTCCCTTACCAAGAAACAAAAATAAACTTACCAAGTCACTCTCTTTTTGTTTAGGTTAGAGGAGGGGGGAGGATGGGATACTCTACACGTGTAGAGTATCTGGTTTCTTCACCTTTCCAATTTATGGGGGTCCAGAGGGAAAAAAAAACTACTTCCCTATGACCACTTCCTGTATCCGGTTTAAATTTTAAAAAAAGCGAGAGACGTTAGTTTAAAAAAAGAAACACAGTAACTTACTCACCAGCTCTCCTCTCACCAGTCTCTCCCTCTCTGATGTGCTCCCAAGGAACAATGAGCAATTTAGTGAGCGTGTAGTCCACACACTTACATCTTCTTGCCTGGCATGTCATATAGACAATTCCAAAACCGGAGGGTCCAGCTGGCCTAGGACTCCAGTTTGGTCCTGTCACATCTCTGGGCATCTTTTATTCTCCTCTGTCGATGTTATTTGGATTTCTTGTATCTGTCATGATTACCCGACTTGACCTGGACTTCAGCAAGCATTGGACATTCCTCTTCATCCGTGGTTTCCAATTGGGAAACACCTGGATTTGCTCCATAGGCAGACAGTCTTCTACACACTTACAAATGAAATCTGTTAATGTCACGATGCATTCATTGAGGTTGGTCACTGTATTCTTAATAAATGACCAGTCAACCAACTGGAATCAGACCCATGGAAGATAATCCATTTCCCCAAACCAATATTATAGGACTTCCTTTGTCGGATTCTCACTCTGTAATTTTGTATGGAAGTTGGGAACAGCAGCACAGCCTTGTGGGCTTATTTGCCAAAATGTGGGCGGGCGATAGAGCAGCAGACACATATGAGATTTGTGCAGCAGTGGTCTAGGCTGTCTGAGCCTCTGGTGGAACAGGAGACATGTTGGTGATATTTTGGTAGGACTGTGGTGAGTTGCCGGACACGGTGAAGAAGGCCTCAGGAGGTTTCGTCTCAAGGATATTTTGAGTGTACACGACAGATGTGTTCAGTGTGTTTGTTCCCTCAGTGCCAATAAACTTGAAGTATTTGAGTCCCGCAGTGTCCATGAGATTCAGTTATCTGTGATTCCCCCAGGGTTGATAAGCGTGGGTGTGACTGTGCCCCAGTGGCGCTGAGCTCGGAATGTTTCCATCCCCTAGTTTCATTGAGCTCTCTGACTCTGATTTCTCCAGTGTCGATGAGCCTTGGGGTACAGTGATTTTCCCCAGTATCAATGAGCTTCTTATTCCCCCTGGTTCCAGTGAGTTTGGTGTGTGTAATTCCATTGGAGCTGATGATTTTAGGCTGTGTGATTCCCACCATGTAGATGCTGCCATGTGATTGATCCCAGTGTCGATGAGGTCATGTGTCAGATTCCCCAGTTCCAATCTGATTGGTGTGTGTGATTCACACAGTTTGGATGAGCGAGATGAATCTCATCCCAAAATTGTCAAAAAGTCTGAGATGCATAATTTCCCCATCTTTCAATTATTTCTATTTCTCTTATTGTCTTGTTTGTCGATGAGTTTGGAATGTGGAACAATACAGTGTGAGCTGTGTGTATGTGTGAGTGTGTATGTGTGTATGTGTGTGTTTGTGTATGTCTGTGTATGTCTGTGTGTATGTGTGTGTGTGTGGGTGTGTGGGTGTGTGTATGTGTATGTGTGTGTGTGGGGGTGTGTGTGTGGGTGTGTGGGTGTGTGTATGTGTGTGTGTATGTGTGTGGGTGTGTGTGTGTGTGTTTGTGTGAATTCCTTGTTTCATGGAACCACAGAGTCAAACAGTGCAAGAGAGGCCTTTGACCCAGAGAGAGGACACCCACAATAACTACACCTAAATTTACACTAATTCCGTGTTCCAGCACTTGTTCAATATCCTTGAATGTTGGGATGTTTCAAGTGCTCATGTAATTATTTTTGAAGGGTGTAAGGCTTCCGGTTTCCACTCCCTTCCCAGTCAGTGCATTCCGGGTTCCCACCACCATCTGAGTGATTTTTTTCTCTCTCAAATCCACTTTGAATTTCCTGTCCCTTATCAAAACTTATGCCCCTCGTGATGAAGAATTGCTTCATTTTACTCCGCCCTATCCTTCATAATTTTATACACCTCAATCCGGTCACCTTTCAGCCCATATCCCAGCGCCAGGGATATGTTACCGGCAGGACCGGAGAATCCCGCCGGTGAGAACATCTGGGGAATTCTGTCCAAGTTATCATTAATTGATGATATTTGGGGCGATTCTCCAGGCGGCTGCCCTGCTGGATTATAACAGCGAGCTGAGACATCAGTGCGGGGGCTGGAGTGAGACCCGTGAATGGAATCTTACAAATGTTCCCATCAGCGGGGACTGGGCATTAGCACAATGTTGGTGGGGACAGAGACCATTGAGCCCCTTCCCTGGGATAGGCAAGGGCAGGGGGTGCCACTCAGTCAGTGCCAGCCCAGCACTCTCTGTCTTACACCCTGGCACTTCTGCTGGCCACTTTGACACTTCCCAATGGGCACCACGCAGTGGCGAGGGGTTGGGACCAGAGGAGGCCTGACCTACTGGGGGTGGAGGGTGCTGGGGGGGGTGCCGATCAGTGGTGTTGCTAATGAGATATGCTGCACAATCTCAAATTGGGCCGGTGCGAGGCTATCAAGGCAACATATTTGGCGGCTTTTCCGGGGAGCAAATTGGTAGTGGGGGTGGTGGTGGTGGGGGGGGGGGGGGGAGCGCGTGTGGGTGGTGGGTGGTCAGGTAAGCCATCGATAGGGATGTTTCCCCGGCAGGCCATTCAGTCTGCCTCTGATTGAACTATTGTGTTGGGAAACAATTGGTAGGCCAGCAATTGGGAGGCTGGCGATGCAGAGAGCCAATGCATGTCTGCCCACCTTCACATTCCCAGATTGTCAGCTGGACAGTCTCCTGTTTAGCGCACTGATTCCGGCTTCTCCAGTGGGATGAGACTGCACCCCCCACTTCCCCCCACCTCCCCCCATCCCCCCCCAATGTGATTCCCTCTGAGCCAATCTGTGGAACACAAAAAATAGGAACGCTCAAAATGATTGAAGGAGCAGCTCCAGTTTTCCTGCCTGTTGTGCCTGCATTTCTTTTTGGGAGACACCCAGGCAGGATAATTATGTAGACGTGCACAATTTGCCATTGGACAACAATACTCAATCCTAATCTATATATAGAGATATAGATTAGGATTGATATAATATATATATTACATCTATAATAAATGTAAATTCATAGACGTAACGTTTATACAAATGTGCATCTCTTATTGGTTATATACTTGTACTTGAATATGAAAATATATTTGTTTGTCTAATTTCTGTACCAAATCTCTGACTGGCCATTAGCTGGCAGACTATATCTCTTGCTATAGCTCAGTAAATAAAGCAGCTGATTTTAACACTCGAAATACATTCCCTGGTTACTTGAAGCATAAAAAGTCTGGATGTAAAATGCTAAAAAACTAAATATCGCCAGACAATTACCGACAAGAATGTCATTAGCTCTCGTTGGCTGGGACATGACATCAGTTTGACGAGGATTTTCTGTTTATTCTCCTGTCAAACGCGGACTGTTGAAAATCGGCAGCTTGTTTGGAGAGTATAGTCTGAGCCCACTGGAGATCAGGTGAAAGGAGTGCCTGGAGACGCCTCAATATCAGTTGTAAAAAATCTGCGAGCACAAGGAGTGGTCCATACAACAAAGCGCCAGGACAAAAAGGAAACATTTGGTAAGAGGAGAAGGTGAAAAGTGAGGAGGAAAAAGTTGTGAATGTGGAACTCATGGAATAGGAAGGAGATGCAACAATCCTTAGCCAGGGCAGGATAGTAAAAACATTGAATCACATATAGTGCATATGTGATTCGATCAGTATACGGTATCGGCCAGAGATCCTGAGAAAGCCAGAAAATCCAATAGGACAAGCCGCTGTCCGTCATTACCCCGGTGAATACTGTTGATCTCAGATTCTGATCTGCTGCAGTCATGTTCCAATCTGCTGTGCCCACTGCGTGGTCCATTGTTACAACCTGAAAATCTGTTCCTCTGAAATTCCAGAATAGGATTTCCCCTCTCTGGAGACACAAATTCATTTGTGTATCGGGAATACAGATACTGCTGTCACAGTGGTATATTCGATTGAAAATGATCTCTTTTTAAAGGAAAATGAAAATCCTCCAGTGACACAAGATGGTTCCATGGAGGCTGACATTAATTACAGCCAATAAACAAACAAGTTAGATTAACCTCTTTTAATATCTAACCTTTTCATTCAGCTCTGAGAGAATTTTGCTCGGTCAGTGTGGAATGTGTGAGGGAATCTAAACGGAGTGACCCTGGATATAGGAAAGACAGTGAACATTATTCATGGGGAATTGGAAATTCAGATAATTGGATCGTTGTAATTCCTCCACCCTATTATGAAATAAAAGAGGGATATGTACTGGAACTGGATCACAGTCTGTACAATGTAAGAGAGAACAACTGAGTGACCAATAAAATGATATATTAATGGAGAAAATATTTGTCTCGGTTGGAATTCCATACAATTACCAATAAACGTACGGACACCACAGATTTAATAGAAAAATCATGTCTGATAAATCTAATGTAATCCTTTGGTGTGGTAATGGAGAGAGTTGTTGAGGATACGACGGCTAAAGGTTTGAACATCAAAGTTGAAATAAATTTGTGATCAAGGTTTATTGATGGAATTATTCCAGAAACTGATATCTGAATGATGAAAGGAAAATGTATCAGAAGTGGAAGAGGCATGGTGAGTGAAGATTATTTATCATAAAGTGAGTGAAGGTCTCTCGGCCCATCGGCTCTACAACGCGCTTTGTACCGCACCCTCTCTCTGTAAACTCTCACAAAGAACAAAAAACAAAGGGAGTTACAGCACAAGAACAGGCATTTCAGCCTCCAATCCTGCACCGACCATACTACCCGTCTGAACTAATATCTTCTACCTTTCCGAGGCCCAAAGCTCTCTATTCCCATCCTATTCTTGCATTTGTCCAGACCCCCCTTGAAAGTCAATATCGTACCTTGTTCCACTACCTTCCCCAGCAGTGAGTTCCAGACATCCACCATACTCTGCATAAACAAGAATCTTGCCTCATACATCTCCTTTAAAACATGTCCATGCATTTTAATCTCTGTACCCTTGTAATTGACTTTTCCACCTTGGGAAAAACCTCCTGACTATCTATTCTGTCCATAACCCAGATAATCTTGTATAATTCTATCAGTACACCACTAAGCTTCCGTCGTTCCAGTGAGAACAAAAAAAAGTTTACCCAACCTTTCTTCATAGCCAATGCCGTCTATACCAGCCAATATCCTGAGAAAACTTCTCTGTTCTCCCTCCAAAGCCTCCACAATCTTCGGACATGTGGCGACCAGAACATTATATTCCAAGTGTGGCCTAACTAACATTCTATAAAGCTGTGACATATCTTTCAATTTTCAAACTTAATGCCCGCTGAAAGCAAGCATGCTGTATAGTTTCTTGATTACCTTCTACACCTGTGTTCCCACTTTCAGAGACCTGTGTACCTGTACACCCAGATCCCTCTGCATACCAATGTTCTTAAGGATTCTGTCATTTACTGCATATTTCGCATCTCTATGAGACCTTCTAAAATGCATAACCTCACTTTTGTCTGGATTAAATTCCACCTGCCATCTCACCGCCCAATATAAATCTATATCCGGCTGTATCCTCTGACTATCCTCCTTGCTATCCGTAATTCCACCAAACTTTAGTTGTCTGCAAACTTACTAATCAAACCAATTACATTTTTCCTTCAAATCATTTATATATCACGCATTTACCATGTAAATTGACCAGCATACACATCCATGGATAATAAATGGCGATTAAACATTGCCAATCCATCTAATCTGCACATATTTGGACTGTGGGGGTTGGGGGGAGGTGGGGAAACAGCAGCACGGAGTGGAAACCCAAGGAGTTTTCTCTTTGTCCTCAATGTCATTCGACAAACACTTTCCCAATTTCTCTGCCCAAATGTCCCTCATCGTGTTACTACCACCCGCCCATCTCCTCACTCCGTTCCACCTCTCTCACATTTCCACTCACCATTCTTCACTCCCTCATTTTCATTCTGCTCATTCACATATCAAATTGCCTCCAGTACAGCTCCAGTTCTGCTCACCATCATTATCAATCATTTCAGTTGCTTTTTGATTTCTCTTCCACATTGTCATCGCCCTTACTGCTCGTCCCCTTGTTCTCACTTCCTGATTCCTATTAATAATCTGCCCAACGTTTTTGATATGGATCGGAGTTCAGGAGCCCATTTCACTATTTGCATTCAATGTGGTTAGAACACAATAAAGTCATGAAAATCCTACAGTGCTAAAGAGGATCCTTTGGCCCATTGAGTACGCACTGAGTCACTGACAATGCGAACTGTATAATTCAAATCCCTACCCTATCTCTGTAATTCCATGTATTTACTCCCTAGTCTCCATCACCTACGTAGTTATGGACACTAATGGCCAATTTAGTATGTTAAATTAGCCTGAGTTAACAAGTAGATTATCCATTTCAAACTCCTCCTGAAGTCTACAGCATCAGATATGTCAACCTTTGATCAATTCGATTCTCTCTAGATGGTATCTTGGAAAGGCTGGAAACTGTCGGTCACAACATGCAGGCAGTAGAGCTGATGACAGATACTGTCCATGAGGACACACATTGGATGTTGTTTCATGTTCAGGGACATTGATTTGCTCATACCCTGAAAGCAAAGTCACATCAAGTTTTCTTTTTTCCCCTAAATATTCACACAGCCTTTCCCCCAAATTTGAGAAACATGTGTGATAGTGCAGTGGCTGACCACATTGAAAATCAAGCTGTTTTTACCAGGTTTAAATTTAAACTGAAATTAAAAGATAATCAGCCCTGAACTGGGGCTTGAACCTGGAGCATACAACTAAGACACAGAAACACTATCCGTTGAATCACGACTTCCTTGAGACAGGATGGCGACTGGTGTCGGGCCAACTCTGCTTCAAAGGGAAATAGTTAAGGAAGCAACTATAGCCTAAACTGAGGAATAATGAACCCTCTGTGCAGATGGATCAGGCAGAGTGAAACAGATGGGTTTACATCATGATCAGAGGATGGAGATGGACAGGAAAGGCGGGTAGAACAACAGGTAGCTTCCATTAAGGGGATTGGCAAAGATGAATAAGCAAAAGTGAGGAAAAGGTATGTTTCAATGTGGGAAGAAACTGGGATTACTTATTGGATAAGTGGTAGGTTCCATTGTGCCTTCAAAAGTAGAAGGGACCATTCTCTGAAGACTAAACATTCGCAGAGCCAGGGTTACAGAGTGCATTTGGTCCAACACTGAGTCAGCGGTGATGTGCGGGTGGATATAGAACATAGAACATAGAACATAGAACATTACAGCGCAGAACAGGCCCTTCGGCCCACGATGTTGCGCCGACCAGTTACAAAAACAATGACCCACTAGCCTATACCAATCCCGTTTCGTCCATAAACCTATCCAGAGATCTCTTAAAGGCCCCCAAACTAGACGCATTTACAACTGCAGCAGGCAGGGCATTCCAATCCCTCACCACCCGCTGGGTAAAGAACCTACCCCTGACATCCGTCCTGTAGCTACCCCCCCTTAATTTAAAGCCATGCCCCCTCGTGCTAGCTTTCTCCATCCGAGGAAAAAGGCTATCACTATCCACCCTATCTAAACCTCTAATCATCTTATATGTTTCATAAAAAAAAAATGGTCTCCTTCTCCACTGTAGCCATTCTCTGAGCCTATGACGAAGATGGAGTGCGCTTGATGAGCGAGATGGGGAGAAAAGAGATGGAGAGAGAGAGAGAAAGAGAGAGAGACAGAGAGAGAGGATATTGAGAGATGGAGCAGCACTAAATCATGAAATCACAGACAGAGAGGGTAAGGGTTACAGTGAGCGTGGGGAGAGATCGAGAAATAGCTTCAAAAGGTGAGAGATAAAGGAGAGATTGAGAAGGGAGAAATGTTGTGACAGCGTGAGAATGCTAAGAACTCGAAACAGTCTGATACCGACTCAACAGATTTCAAGTCCACCTAATGCATTCTGCACAGTTCATATCTTCATCGGCTTAGTTTGTACCACGAGTGGATAATTTTGCTCCTTTCTGATCTCCTTATCCCTCATTTGTTAACACTTCGAGCATAATACACAGTGCTGGACTTCATTACCCTCAGTTAGAAATCACTGGGTAAAAGAAACATAAACTTGTCCCCACATCCATAATTTACACACACAGAAAACATTATGAACAGTGCCGCTCACCATGTATCTCATTTGGGCTAAGTTTGGGAGCACGGTTTACAGGTATGATCTCCTTATCCCTCCGTTAAAACACAGGAGGAACATTATGCACAGATCTGGTTTTTGGATTTCTCATTTAGAATTCACACACTGGGTTCCTCATTTAGAGATCACGTGGAGCACTATGTAGATCTGCAAGTCACATCTCTCATTTCCACCAAACTGGGAGCTACAGCACAGAGATTTAGTCAGTTACCGTGTTGAGATCATACTCAAGTATTCAATACTCGTGAAAGTTGTCTTCAATAAAGTCTCCCCTCCTCTTTCCTAGAATATCTCACAGAAAGTCACTAATATCGAGGAAGCTGCAGAATTGAACCGTTTCTGGTCAATAGGCATTAGACGGAGGAACACTGCTACTATTTTGATCAGGAATGTAGAATTTATTGGATGACTGAAAATCAATGGCCCAACTGGGGGTCCATACTTTCCTTTATTGAAGCAAACAACAATTTTTGCAGCTCAGGATGTGTTAAATTATATGGATCCTGACACACTGCTTTCCGAATCATGTGATGTGATCACTGCAAAGTTCAGAGTATCTTTTCCCTTTCACATTTCACTCGCTCTCGGCCAGGAGAGGGATAGTCTGAATTTAACATGGTCAGTGTTGTAGGTAAAAGATATCTCTGAGACCAACTGTGAGTCAAAGTATTGAGAATGTGCATAAGGTAGATTGAGAAGGGGAAAAGGGTTAAAATTGGGATGCGGAACTAGAAATCAGTTGAGGAATAAACTGGTTATGGAAAGGGCCTGAGGCGAGGGCGACAAGGCTCACCGAAACTAATGATCGCGTTAAAGAAACTGCGAATAGGTAATTTGTGGTTCTGGGTTCCGGGGACAGGGCCGAATCGATTCTGTTCTTGAAAGTAATCTAATCAGAAACTTTAATAGCCATGTCCTTACCTGGCTATCGCCTTTTGTTCCTGAAAGCAATCTAATCAAAATGTAACAATAGAGCGATGCCCTTCCTGGCTAACAGAAGTATGTGGATGTATTTCCGCCGTGTATAACTGAAACTGTTTTGTAAGCCAGACAGAGACTCACAGACCCATACTTGATGCATATGGTCTAGCGATCTCTCCTCCGGAGCAACAAAGGATTGCAGAGAAACCTGTGTCTCATCAGTTATAGATCCCACTCCGAAAGTGAATTCCACAATTGGTGAGCCAACCAGGAGCCCAAATGTACATTACTGGTCTACCAGCGTCAGCGATTGAGATGGAGCCTGGGAGGACAGGGACAGACGGTGCCACAAGGTAAGAGTAACCTTTTGTCTCTCTCTACCATCCTGTGCCTCTATCTTAATCCGTTCAGTGAACTAGTAACTATCCTACAGGCTCCTTGAATCTGGACATACGACATACAGACACTCACCTTGGAAAGGACGGAATGTGCAGACTCCTTCTAAGGACATGGTGGAGTCCGCAACTCAATGAGGCGTCAGAACATCGAGGGAAATAAACTGTCTTATATGCTCCAAAGTCAACCCCGGCAAATCTATTGGCTGTAACAAAGGGAGTTTACAAATTCCCGCCAGTCCCTTTGATACTTTGCAGATGGACTTTATCGAACTACCAGAGTGCATTGTTAGAAGTATTACTGGGTAATTGTTAATATGTTTAGCAAATGGATCGAAGCATTCCCAACAATGAACAACAAGGCTCCCACAGTACTGCAGATCCGACTAAAGGAAATAACCCCTCGGTTTGGGATTCCACAAAGACTTTTTTCCGATAATGGGCCACACTTTATTGGAAAGATCAACCAAGAACTATGGTCTGTGCTTAAAATGAACGAACAATTCCACTGCTCCCATCACCCAAAGACCGTGGGGTGGTAGAACTCGCAAACGGAATCCTTAAGGATAAGCTAACCAAACTCACCCTCGAGACAGGACTGAATTAGGTAAAGTTCCTCTCATTGACACTCGATCATCTGCACATTACTCCCCGCCCCCCAATATTGGTACCGGTTTTAATGCCGCTGAGATAATTTATGGGCACCCACTAAGACCCCCACGGGATGGAGTTACACCTCCTCCTCACCAGATAGATCTACATGTCATGTCTGAACAACTCCAGCAATATTTTAAACAATTGACTCTGTCTCTTAAGTTTTTTACTCAGGTGAAGGGAACTACCAGGCCCACCCAATAGGGACGGAGATTGGGAAGGTGTCGAAACCAGGCACTGGGTGCTGATTCGTGACTGGGAACGACCCAAACTAGGACCTCGCTGGAGAGGACCCTTCCAAGCTCTGCTAGAGCCCCCCACCGCGGTGAAGGTGAAAGGGCAGGAAAGGTGGATACATCTGAGTGACTGTAAGCTTTGGACAGCTTGATCACACCTAATCCAGACAGACTAATGAAGAAAGACCTGTCAACTTCAAACTCCAGGATCTCAGACTTTTTCCGGACTTTCTAACTGTTCCTCCCCAATGCTTTTTGATTGTTATAAAGTGTGACCTTATCGTTGCTCTCGCCCTCGCTGCAGTAACAGTTGAAGGAAATTGGAGTCAGTTTTCAGAGAATGACCTTATGGGTAAAGGTGTTAGTTGGCTCCAGTCTATGAGTCAGAAGCTAGAACCATTATTTACAAGGCTAATCAATCCAACCAGGTACATCGTTTGTGCTCATGGGATGTTCTTGTTTGTAACGACTCCCGTGAAGGCTTATTTGGATCGAGGAATGTCATTAAAGTAGACTTCTGTAACGGGCACCTAGTCCAGGCAAATAGAACATTGGTTTTAGACAAACACAATCTTTGGACTTTACCATGTTGGTACTGGGGATGCAATTTGAATTGACCTGTAAAAGAGAACCCTCGGAGGGAAAATACCATCATTTTCTCTATAACAGAAAATGCTTCAGGGAAACCTTAGTGGATGATCGCCTCCTGCAGGAAAGAGTGGAAGACGGCTCCCTTGTCCGACAGAAACGAGGGTTCCCTGACCTGGATACTCTGGACCTTCCCCATCCCCAGAACCACATCTGCAATCTACGTGGGTATGGTGGTCATGGGAATATTTATGGGGATTGCTGTCTTTAAGTGCATTCTACAACGTATGATGGCTTCTATGGAGGATCTGTTACCTGGAAAACGGGCCTTGTTCGTTAACATAACCAAATGTGATTCCCTAACCCCTGCCCTTGACCCATTCATGGACACTGAGGATTGTCATGAAATGACAAAAGGAGGGAATGAGAATGTGTATAAAGTAGATTGAGAAGAGGAAAGGGTTAACATTGGGATGTGTAACTATAAATCTGTTGAGAGATAAACTGGTTATGGAAATGACCTGAGGCGAGGGCGACAAAGCTCACCGAAACTAATGATCACGTTAAAGAAACTGCTAAAAGGTAATTGTGGTTCTGGATTCGGAGGACGGGGCCTTTATCAATTGGCCTTTTGTTTGTGAAAGTAATCTAATCAGACAATTTAATAGCCATGTCCTTACGTGGCCATCGCCTTTTGTTCTTGAAAATAATCTAATCAAGTTAACAATACAGTGATGCCCTTATTGGCTAACAGAAGGAGATGGATGCATCTCCATCGTGTATAAGTGAGACTCATGAACCCAAGCTTGATGCGCATGGTCTAGCGATCTCTCCTCTGATGTAATAAAAAAAAGGTTTGTGGAGAAATCTGTGTCTCATCAGTTTCTGACCTGACTTCCAAAAGCAGATTCCACAGAACAACCTCTCTTGGGAAAGCAGCGACACAGCCACACTCCTTGTGTCACGGTTGGTTCTGCTGCAAAGGGCAGGGTTTAAAATTGTGTCTGTCCAATCGTTATAGGGGATCCAATTGCAAGGGGAATAAACAGGCTTTCCTGTGGCTGCAAAGGAACCGCCGGAATTGTGTGTTACCTTCCTGGTGCCAGGGATAAAGATGTCTCTGAGTGTCTGCAGGACATTCTGAAGGGGGAGATCGAACAGCCAGTGGTCATAGTGCACGTTGGTAAAAACGACATAGATTTAAAAAAAGGATGAGGCCCTAAAAGCGGAATACATGGAGCTAGGAAGAAAGTTCAGAAATCAGACTTCAGTGTAATGGTCTCAGGATTACAACCGGTGTCACATGCTGGTCAGAGTAGAACAGAGAGGATCTATCCAATAAATACCTATCTGAAGAGATGGTGTCAGGGGGAGAGTTTCAGATTTCTGGGGATTTCGGGCTAGTTCTGGGGGAGGTGGGACCTGTACACATTGGGCAGGTTAAACATGGAGCTGGAGTGGGACTGATATCCTGGGGGGAATGTTTACCAAAATGGTTGGGGAGATTTTAAATTAATATGCCAGGGGGATGGAAACATATCAGAGAAGAAGGGGGCAAGGGCAAACTATTGGGAAAAGTTTCCAACTGCACCAAATATCAGAACAAATTTTAAAAGCAAGGAGAACTCAGGAGATGTTATTAATGAAGAGTTAGAATTCAAAACGAAGGCACAGATTCGAGAATAAAGGCACTTTGTCTGAAGTTCATAGCATTCGAAACAAGGCAAATGAGTTGACACCATAAATCATTGTGAATGTGTATGATTTGGTGGCCATTACAGAGACATTGTTGCAGGATAGTCACGACTGGGAGTTAAATATCCAGGGGTATCAGACTATTCAGAGGGAGCGGCAGGAATGAGTGGGAGGTGGTGTAGCTCTGAAATTTAAGGATGACATCAGGATGGTAGTGAGAGATGATGTAGATTCTATGGGGAAAAAAGGTTGAATCCATTGAGGTGGAAATTAGAAATAATAAGGAGAAAAAGTCACTGATGGGCGTCATCTTTAGGTCACTAAAGAGTAACATCACGGTGGGGCGAGAAAAAATAATGATGAATGTGGAACTGACACAGCAATTATTATGAGGGTACTCTAACCTACATATCAAATGGACAAACCAGGTCTGTAAAAGCAGACTAGAGGATCAGTTCATAGAATGTATCCGCAATAGATTTTTTGAACAGTACGTATGGAACATACATGGGAACAACCTATCCTAGATCTGGTCCTGTTTCATGAGACAGGAATAAATAATGACCTTACAGTTCTGGGTCCTCGCGGAAGAAATAATCACAGTATAGTTGAATTTAACATACAGATGGAGCATGGGAAGGTAAAATCCAACACCAGTGTCTTGTGCTTAAACAAATGAGACGACAATAGGATGAGGGAGGAGAAGGCTGAGGGAGGCTGGGAGCAGAAAGTTTATTCTGTAACAATTGAGAAACAGTGAATGACTTTCAAAGCGAGTTTTCACCATTCTTAGCAAGAGTATATACTGGTGATAAGGAAGGATTACAGAAAAAAGAGAATCAGCCGTGGATACCTGAGGAAATAAAGGAGGTCATCAAATTGAGATAAAATGCATACAAAGTGGCAAAAATCAGTGGGAAACTAGATGATTGGGAAATCTATAAAGGTCAACAGAAAGCCATGAAAAACGCTACAAAGAAACGTACGATGGATCATGAAAGTATTCTAGCTCAGAATATTAAAACAGATAGCAAACACATCAAACAAAAGAGTGACTAAAGTAAACACTGACCTTTTAGAGGATGAGAAGGGGGATGTAATAATTGGAAATAAGGATATAGCTGAGTCATTGCACAGTTATTTTGTGTTGGTCTTCACGGTGGAAAAAGAAAGAAAATGCCAAAACGTGATAACAAGAAAGCTTTGGCAGGTGTGGACTGAGAAACTATCATTATCACGAAAGAGGTAGTGCTGGGAGAACTAATGGGTCTAAAGGTGGGCAGGTCTCCGGGCCCTGACGGAATGCATCCCAGGGTACTAAAAGGCAGGAGAAAATTCAAATGCACCAGGAGTAAGTTATCAAAATTCGCTGGACTCTGGGTGCTTCCCACAGATTGGAAAACAACAAGGATGACGCCAATGTAAGAAAAAACAGGAGGGGAGCAAAAAGGGGGTAACTATAGGCCCGTTAGCTTAACTTCTGCAGTAGGGAAATACTTGAATGTATCATCAAGGATGGAATGGCGAGACAGTTTATATACATTGTCCCACTGGGAAGGCAAAGCAGCCTGGGTTCCTAAAGGGCAGGCCACGTTTGACTCATTTGGTGGAATTCTGAGAAAACATTACAAATGCAGTGGACAGTGGGGACCCTGTGGATAGGGTGTATCTGGATTTCCAGAATGCATTTGACAGGGTGCTGCACCAAGGGTAGCCGTATAAAAGTACCCTGTGCTACGGCTAATGTATTAGCATGGATGTAGGAATGGGGAACTGACAAAAAGCAAAACGTGGGAAGTGGGGGAGGTAAATGGATTTCTGGTTGGCGATCAGTGACAAAGAACAAAGAACAACCCAGCACGGGAAACAGGCCCTTCGGCCCATCAAACCCGCGCCGCCATCTTAACAAAGCATTTTCCTACACCTGCCTTGACCCGTGTGTATGCGTATGGGACCCCCATTGGAAACCAGATTCAGGGGAGAATAGTTTAGGGACAATTTGTTACACCAATCAGCCGAAGAGCACATCTTTGGGATGTGGGAGGAAACCGGAGCGCCCGGAGGAAACCCACGCAACCACAGGGAGAATGCACAAACTCCCACAGACACCGGCCCAAATCCATGTATCTGCACAGCCAGCAGTGATAGTCACTGAGCTGTCATGGTGCCCATCTGCTGGTCCAGTTTTAAGCATACACAAACGACGCAAAGTACTAGGCCACTCTCGAAACATCCAAGAGCAGCCCACGCACGACCCACCGTGTGTATGCCCCTCGGTAGACAACAAGGTGGACCAACACACCTGCGGAGTAAAAGGGACAAAACATCAACACATGTAGCATTAGATTTCCAGTAACGTCCCGAGGCTCTGACCCTTTTTAAAACCGTTTCCTATAACCCTCCATCCCTGTTTCACTCATGTGCCTATCTAAGTAAACCTTAAACAAGTCCAGCGTGCCTGCCTCCACCACCTTACTTGGCAGTGCATTCCATACCCCCACAACCCTCTGTGTGAAAAACCTCCCTCTAGCATCCAAATTATACCTCTCCCCCCTCACCTTAAGCCCGTGGCCCCTCGTGATATTTGTCTCCAATCTAGGAAAAAGCCTGCCACTGTTTACTCTATCTATACCCTTCATTATTTTATACACCTCTATCAGATCCCCCCCTTAATCTCCGTCTCTCTCTCAGGAAAAGAGCCCCAGTTTACCCAATCTTTCCTCATCACCCAGTCCTTCCATACCAGGCAGCATCCTGGCAAACCTCCTCTGCACCCTCT
This sequence comes from Carcharhinus amblyrhynchos, assembly GCF_965287045.1. Lineage (NCBI taxonomy): Eukaryota > Metazoa > Chordata > Chondrichthyes > Carcharhiniformes > Carcharhinidae > Carcharhinus > Carcharhinus amblyrhynchos. Next base: position 19,754 of record NW_027649940.1, on the reverse strand, counting down.
CCAAGATCTCCACGTCCTTCTGGTAGTAAGGTGACCAGAACTGGACACAGTACTCCAAATGCGGTCTAACCAACGTTCTGTACAACTGTAGCATTAGACGCCAGCTCTTGTACTCTATACCCCTTCGTATAAAGGCCAACATACCATAGGCTTTCTTCGCAACCTTCTCCACTTGTGTTGCCACCTTCAGAGACTTGTGCACTTGCACCCCCAGGTCTCTCTGCATTTCTATACTCTTAATAGGTCTACTGTTTATCATGTAACTCCTCCCTACATTATTCCTTCCAAAATGTATCACCTCGCATTTGTCAGGATTAAATTCCATCTGCCATCTACCTGCCCAATATACCAGCCTATTTATATCCTGCTGTGTCACGACACTCCTCCTCACTATCTGCCAATCCTGCCATCTTTGTGTCATCTGCAAACTTGCTGATCACACCACGTACGCCCTCTTCCAAGTCACTTATATAACGAATAGAAGAGGTCCCAGTACTGAGCCCTGTGGCACACCACTGGTGACAGACCTCCAGCTAGAAAAGAACCCTCCCACTACTACTCTCTGTCTCCTCTTACCTATAATGTGGATGTGCCGGTGTTGGACTGGGGTAAACACAGTAAAAAGTCTGACAACACCAGGTTTTAGTCTTTAGGTTTCAGGTTGGACTAAAACCTGGTGTTGTCAGACTTTTTACTCCTCTTACCTAGCCAGTTTTCAATCCATCTAGATACCTGTCCCTGTATCCCATGAGCCTTAACCTTTTCAACCAATCTACCATGAGGGACTTTGTCAAACACCTTACTGAAATCCATATAGACGACATCAATGGCTCATCCTTTGTCAACGTTTTTGTCACCTCAAAAAATTCTACCAGATTCGTAAGGCAAGACCTCCCCTGAACAAAGCCATGCTGTGTATCCCTAATCAGATCGCAACATTCCAAATGCGTATACATCCTATCCCTAAGAAATTTTTCCAACAACTTTCCTACCACTGACGTTAAACTCACCGGCCTATAATTACTAGGGTTATCCCTGCTTGAGATCCCTCATCTCGGTGCAAAACGGTCGTCCTTTTATTCTGAGGCTGTGCCCTCGGATCATAGTCTCTCCTACAAATGGAAGCATCTTCCTCATGTCCACTCTATCCAGGCCTTTCAGTACTCTATAAGTTTCAATGAGGACCCCCTCATCTTTCTAAACTCCGAGTACAGACCCAGAGTCCTCAAACACTCCTCCAATCTCCAGCTTTTCATTCCCGGGATCATTCTTGTGAACCTCTTCTGGACCTTCTCCAGGACCAGCACATTCTTTTTTTGATACAGGCCCAAATTTGCTCACAATAATCCAAAGGTAGTCTGACCAGAGCCTTATAAACCTTCAGCAGTACATCCCTGGTTTTGGTGGCACAAAATATTTTAATTTCTAAATGTGGCAAAGACCTTGAGGTTAACAAATAAAACTCAGCTGATAAAGTCATTTATTACATGTCAATGTCCCAGATTGGTCTGTCATGGTTAACCTAACAACAGGAGATTCAGATGCAGCTTCCAGTCACTTTCTCATCTACTGGGGTTTTAATTGATTTATCTTTTGATTCGATTTATTATTGTCACATATATTAACATTCATTGTAAAGTATTGTTTCTTACGCACTAGACAAGCAGAGCATAACATTCATAGAAAAGGAGAGAGTGCAAAATGTAGTGTTACAGTCACAGTTCGGGTGTAGCAATGCACTACAGAGTACTATTGCAAGACAGATCCATTCAAAAAGTTGACTTCAGCTGGGAAGAAGCTGTTCCTGGATTGGTTGTAACGGAACCTCAGACGTAGAGGCTGAGCCGCGCCAAACTGTGAGACAATCAGAAAGAATGTTTTCTATGGTGCATTTGTAAAAGTTGCTGAGAGTCACAGGGAGCATGTCAAATTTCCTTAGTCTGTCTGTGATCGCCTTGGACAAATATTAAATTGGAGAGATGTTAATGTTTGAATTGAATATCTAACAGTGTAAAGTATCTGGGAGCAGAGTGGATTTGATAAAGGCTGGAATACAGACTGGGGGAATGAGCGAGAAGATGTTGTGCTGAATGAATGGTTCTTGTTGTAGGAGAGGGATGGATGGAGAGAGGGAAGGAGGGTGAGGTGGACAGAGGGAGGGTGAGTTGGACGGATGTTGAATTTGAGAAGCTGCAGTTTCCATTTGAAGAGGGTCCCAGTGCCTCTGAGCAGCTGAACTGGGGAAGCCTTTGGGCAGAGACGGTGCTGCTGCTGTTTCCCCTCCCGGCCATCAGGGGCCACTGTAACCCTCCCGGCTGGTGCTGCAGCTGCTGCTCCTCCCAGTGTCACCTCCTGCCGCCTCCGGCCCAGCCGCTGCTCGTTGGTGGAACATCCGGGGCCTGTGGAGGGGCGGGGCCTCTGCCATGTTGCCGTGATGTCACAGTGAGGCCCCTCCCCCTCCCCCGCCGTTTGTTTTTAAATAAAAAGGAAGAAGTGAGTGTTGAGCAATGGGGAAAGTGAGAGAAATTCCGAGCCGGAAACCCCGCCAGGAACCGAATCAAAATTAAATCAAATCCATATTTATATCCAGAGGCCGGGGTGGGACCGCGCCTGCGCGCTGTGTTCTCCCAGACTGCACCGCGCGGATCAGGATTAAAAAAAAATTAAAAAACAAGAAGCGACCTTCCCGAATCGAGCAGGAACAGAAATTCTGCCGGGAGCGGATTAGGAATATAAATCATCAACAACTTCTACCTGCCGGTGCGCATGTGCGGGAGGGGGATTCTCCCAAAGGGCTGCACGCGGACTGCCGCCGCATTGAAACTCCTGGCAACGGCAAGATTGCGGCGGGCCGTCTCCCCTGGCAACGGCAAGATGGCAGAGGGCCGTCTCCCCTGGCAACACTTTGGTAACTCCAAATGTTTATCCAATCCCATTTAACACTGTTCACATTTGGTGATGGGCCAAACCAACAGAGACACAAACCAGAGGCAGAGACGCTGCAAATGTCCCAATGTTTATTTATAAAACAGTGGGACATTTACTGACATGTTCAGGTCAATCTCAGTGATGGTCAGTGACCAGGTCTACATTAAAACAACGGGTGCAGTCCAAGGTTAAACATCATTGGAACAAAGTTCTCCTGAAATTGGACATTGCCGGTGAGTCCCAATGTGACGGAGAGATCCAAACTCAGCCCCCACACCCTGATGTGGTGAAGGGGACACCAGGCCCAGCTACAGAGTTGGATGTAAAGAACAGCGGCGTGTGTTTGATTCTGGTGATGTACACACTCCGAGCCGAGTATTGAATCATTCTGAGGCAGAGAGACATCAGATTGAGACCATATGACACATTGGGGGCCTTTTCATCTCCCATAACAATCCCTCCCCCTCCCTCTAATATCAGAGAATCATTGAAACCCTACAGCACAGAAAGAGGCCATTCGGCCCATCGAGTCTGCACCGACCGCAATCCCACCCAGGCCCTACCCCCTTATCCCTACACATTTACCCACTAATCCCTCTAACCTACACATCTCAGGACACTAAGGGGTGATTTTTAACATGGCCAATGAACCTAACCCACACATCTTTGGACTGCGGGAAGAAACCGGAGCAGGGCCCAGACTGAAATAATGGGGAAAAATCTGGTGCTGTGTTTATTCATACAAGTGCTTGATTGTAGTGACTGAGATGGTGCAGCACAGTGTTTACACAAACAAGGACTAGATTGTAATAACAGATCTTTCTATGAAATATCCAGTTCCTGCAGGGCAGGAGGAGGCCATTCAGTCCATCCAGACAGATCCTATCCCCCTGATCCTGCCCAGTCTCCCTATGCTGCTGATGTTTGGAGAGTGTGAGGAAAGGCTCCCCCCGCAGACACGGGGACAATGTACAGACTCCACACAGACACTGAGCCCAAGGCCGCCAATTGAAGCCGGGGCCTCCCTGACGCTGTGAGAGCGCAGCACCAACCACTGAGCCCCCACCGTGCCGCCTCACAGTGTAACTGACCATCCCCCCGGCTCTGTTAATATTATACAGAGACACGCTGTATTTACACAGTAAATCACCATTTTAATCCTGAAGCTGAATGTTGAAACTTTTTCTGGGCCGTTAATTCCTTACCGTTATTCACAAATCCCCGCACCGACCAACGACACCGCGCCTGCGCACACCTGCCCGGAGTGATGTCTGCGCAGGCGCACTCGGGCCGGCGTCTGATTTCTGCCTCGCTGATTGGCCAGCTCTCGGTCACGTGCTGCCAGCGGGACACCCTGGACGTCAGACGCTCTTCCCCAGCCCGCGCGCAGAAACCGTTTAACGGCCGCGCCACCTGACCGCGAGCAGGGTTCACTGAGTGGGCGGGACCTCACTGCAGCCTCACTCCCCATTGGTGCAATCTGCTGTCCGTCAAATGAAGACAGCCAGTAGGAATCCGCTCCAGCAGAGTGATTGACAGGCAGTGTGGGTGGAGCCGGGCAGATTGTGATGAAGCAGCGACTCGCTGTGGATTCACTGCCATTGGGGACAATCCCAGCCAGCGAGAGGCAGCTCCGGTAAAGTTCAGATGTTTTTTCCTCTTATTTAATTTATTACCGTTATTCAAAAATTCCGTCTCCCCACCACTGGGAAATTGAGGGGATTGAGCTGCTTGTTCAGCATTTTCGGGTGTTTTCCATTCACAGGGTGATATAATTTCACAGGCAGATGATGGTTTTCAGAGCAGTGAGAATGTTAAACCAGCAAGAAAATTCAATATTAATGATTTGAATCACTTTGTCAGTCAGTTCACATCGCAGACAAACTCTTCAGGGAAAGTTCCCCTCCTGTCCAGTAAAACATTTCCTGACAGATTCCAAAAGGGATTCCACAATCATTCTTTCGGGAGCCTTTAACCTGAGGCTGGGGAGTGAAGGAGTGTCCAGGGTGAATGTTTCCTGCTGGGATCATCACTTGAGTGGTTTAAGGGGGTGGTAGAGGTGAAATGAAGCTTCCTGATTCACTGAGCCGCTGTCATTCAGTAACACAAACTCCGGGATGACCTGAGTCTCGCTGCAATTGATGTGATTGGATTTTTCAATGCAAACTTGGTTTGTTCTCTGAACTTGGGCTGAGTGACCATGTAAATAAAAGTGTTGGTGCAGCAATTTAAATTGAGCAGCATATTTCCAACATCTTCTAATACATATACAACATTGCTCAGGGAAAATATTCCTATAACTTTAACATATACAAATTGTATGACATTGATTGACCACAATAGTATGAAGGTGCCAGATATGGTGAAGAGTAAAATTATAGACTTCCTTCTGTTTTCAATCTCTGGGTCTTTGTTATTTTCTCTGTTAAATTGGGTCCTCAGTCCCTTACGGACTTGACTGCTTCGTAATATGTATCTGACTGTCAGAGTGTTGATCAGCAGAATTAAAACAAATGGCAGCAATGGATTCGTAACGTGATCAAACCATTGAAACCCAACCCATTGAGGGTCATAAAACGTGCGTACCATTGCTTGGCAGCCCCAGGGCACGTTTTGGAATATAAATACAGGTTTATTTGTAAAGTAGAAGGGAACGTTTTTTAAGAAGAGTAAAATGCTTGTTGCTGTTAAAATGGCAGCTGCAGTTTTCCCAGTGCAATACTTTGTCTTCAGGTTCTGGCAACAAATTGCCACAAACCGATCGAATGAGAATGCGACGGTGAACCAGACAGAACAGTCCCTCACTGCACCCATCAAGGCAACATGGGAAGAACACACAGGGGTGATGTACAGAAAACTCACAGGAAAATAATAATGATTGATGTAGTTCAGTATGATGACAGTGATAATGACCAGCAGATCTGCCACTCCCATGGCGATGAGGTAACAAGTAGTGTAGAATGAGAGGCCGCACTGTCTCCGGGACAGGGTCAGAATTCCGAGTAAATTCACTGTAAAAACAACAGACGGGAAAATATACTCAATTATGAATTACATGTTCTTATTATTTGACTTATGCATAATGGAAAAGATTTGTCACAGCAAAAGGGTGGGGATTCAGCAGCCTCAGAGTTCAAAAATCTACAAACTCTGTACGCGAAACAAATACATTTACAGTTAGTTCAACTGCCAATTTAAGGGGCTTGTTTTCAGCATCACACACACAGTCACTCCCATGTGGCAACTTGATGACTTAATCTTTTTGAAAATATTGGATATCTGACTAAAACCGCTTGACCGATCTAACGCTGGAAGGTCACGTTTTTACCAATGAACTTGTCTTACATGAAGACACCAAGTCATACAATCAGAAACGTTATTCATCCGAATACCTGGTTATCCAATCCTATTTGAGTTACTGGGATTAGATGATGGATGGATTTGGAACACACATCACTATTACTGTAATCCACACAGATAACTATTGGGAGGGCTTCTGACTGAGAGGCGTTCAGTCATAATCCCACAGAGGGTAGTTTCACACCATTGACTCCCCAGCAGGATTACTATTGCAACTAAACTCTGTAATCATCAGTATCAGTGGTCAGGTCCTTAACTAGATAGAGATGGAAACGAAAACAGGATACAGCTGATGCATAGAACACATTCTCCTCGGCGATATATTCTCTACTGGGCCGACGAAACAGGAAGATTTAAACATTCTGAATAAACCGTGGGGCTCGTTTATCAAAAGCTTCACCCACAGCATCAGGCAGATGGTGGTTGCCAACATTCTGTATGATTGATCCCGGTGAGGATCAGAACATACACGGATCTAAACATGCCTGTGGGTGGAGGAGGGATTCACAATGTTGAAAAGGCGGCGCGGGCTCGTTGGGCGAAGGGCCTGATTCCCATGCTGTGTTGTTCTTTGTTCTTTGTTTTGGCTACACAATATTAGTTCCAATGCATGGACCTGAGTTTTGAAAGGAGTGTTACTCTCCAGATTCAGATCCAATGAACGGGCTAATAAATCTTGATGAATCTGTTTTTTTTTCCAGGGTCAGACCTCCACCTGGGATCAGTAACTGCCTTGCACACTCCCTGCCGGATTAATGACACACACTCAGAACACCCTTAGCATCAATCCCACTGAACAGAATTATAAGTCTGTATGGAATCAGAAGCCCTCAGGATCAAGAAAGCCACTGGTGTCAGAGCTCGCTGCATCAACAGATTCCTGATCAGAGACAGATTGGCACTCAGCACCTACTCTCCCGCTCAGCATCTGCACTTTTACAGGAACAAATTCCATTGAACCATAGAAAATTACAGCTCAGAAACAGGCCTTTTGGCCCTTCTTGTCTGTGCTGAACCAATTTTTTTTTGCCTTGTCCCACTGACCGGCACTTGGACCATATCCCTCCCCACTCCCCTCACCCATCAATCCGTCCAAGATTTTTTTTCTTAAATGTTAAAGTGACCCCACATTTACCACTTTATCCGGCAGCTCATTTCACACTCCCACCACTCTCTGCGAGAAGATGCCCCTCCCCCCATATTCCCTTTCAACTTTTGTCCTTTCACCCTTAATCCATGCCCTCTGTTTTTGTTTCTCCCCGAGCCTCAGTGGAAAAAGCCTGCTATCTATACCCATCAAAATCTTATACACCTCTATCAAATCTCCCCTCATTCTTCTACGCTCCAGGGAATAAAGTCCTAACCTATTCAATCTCTCTCTGTAACTCAGCTTCTTAAGTCCCGGCAACATACTTGTGAACCTTCTCTGCACTCTTTCAACCTTATTTACATCCTTCCTGTAACTAGGTGACCAAAACTGTACACAGTACTCTAAATTAGGCCTCACCAATGCCTTATATAACTTTACCATAACACTCCATGTGTTTAAATAAGACATAAGAATTGGATTCACTCAGGATCAGTTTGCACAGCTCATCATACACTCCCTTCATCATAAATCACCTCTATTATTGAAACATACGCTGTTAGTAATCCTGGCACCACAGAAGCAACATGGTCAATAACATCAGCAAATCGTTCAGCTTAGACATTACATCACACAAGAAGCAACCCAATAACAGACCGTCCTCCTTTAAGGTCAGTTTCATCAAACCAACTCAGTAACTCTTGAGTTACAGATCAATAGTTTGAAATTGGATGAGATCCCCCGCACTTTTAATGAGCGCGATCCCAAACACCGGTTCAGCCAATACAGGAATTGGTCCTCACAACTCATATCTGAGATGCATTCCAGGACTCAACGTTCAGTCTTAGGTTGGGAACCTCTTCTACCATGTTTGGAGATAGCTCTCTCTCTCTCTCTCCAGCGATATTCTCTGCGTTTTCCAGTGATGCAGTTATCTGAAAGACCTTTGTTAGATCGAGGTTGGGTTTTCTCAATAATATGTTTTGAGCTATCGTCCTGTTAATTCCAATGAATCTAGAAACATATCGTTTATGGGTGAACAAATTTGGAGTGCTCTGAAATGTTTTGCAATCCAGTCAAATAATCATTCACAGATTATCCAGTGATACTCTGTTAAAACGGCATTTTTAGGGTAAATATAGGACTTCAGATCATAGGGATAGTGAAGTCTACCAAATCCTTAAACGTCCTAAAGTCAAAGGCATCTGGATAGGTCAAAGTGTTCATCAGGTGACTGAGACCCCACATGCCATCAGCATGGTCACATTTTCCGTGTCAAATCCCTGAATATTAAGAGCAAGAGAGAAAAACTTTACCTGCACTCTGCTTATTGGGTATCATATTCTGTGCTGATATCATCGGCTTAATTTCACAAAGAGAGACACTTTATATTAATTCCTGAAGAGAATTACAAACCTTGATGTTGAAGTTTGTCAATAGGAAAAAAAACCTTTTGTCTCCTGAATGTAATGATTTCAATGAAGCCAGTTTTCCATCACCAATACCCTCTATTTACACAGTGAATGGGTTTCTGCATTTGCAGCTCCAGTTTACAATTCAAATCCCCAAGAACAACACTGTGAGGTTCTTGCAGAGACTGCAGTTATTAAACTGCCGCTGCTCCATCCCTATTGGGGAGCCCCTGCTTGCTCAGTAGGGGAACCCGTACTCCAAGAGCCCACACTGAGAGCTATGACCATTCCTCATATCCACACTGGACATCATAACACCACCATATCATCAGCATATCTTTGGAAAGCAGAAAATGCTGCTTCATGTTTATAAAAGCTGGAACAATTGAAAGAATTAAAAGACAGTCGATCAATCTCAGTGGTGGAATAATTAGAACAAACATATAATAAACATTGAGAACATGACAGACAGCATCAGCAGACATTCCAAAAGTATCTGTGTGGTTATCGATAAATAATAATCAGTAATTGTAGATCAGATTTGCAAAAATGATGTCAAGAAGTTTGCTTTTATTTCCAAAGGCCGATCTAGTCTGTAACATAACAATCCCATTCTAATATCAGTTCAAAACATTTAACTGGCAAACAGCACAATGAATATTCTGCTTGTTAGAGAAAAAAAAAGGAAGCATGGATGAAAAGAGAATTTTATCAGATATACCGAATATGGGAGATGGTTTTCCACAAGCATCACTACCACATTCTCTGCCCTTGAACATGTCCAAATGCAAAATGAAATCAGTTTGTAAAAAGACAACTTCCAAATTTTGAGTTGAGAGAATAGAGAGGAATTATATCTGCACCCAACAGCCACAATGAACAAACGTGTACAGTTGACAAATCGAGGGTAAGTTAATTTAGGCATCAGGAAGAATCAGATGCTGCATCTTAATGGAAGAAATATATTCAGAATAATCTATTAAAAATATGAATCTGAATGGGGATTATAAATTAAGCTGTACAAATTCACACATCAGTTAAAATCACAAAAACAAAATAACATGGCTGATGGCAATAAAGATAAAGCACTGTGTGTCTTTTGCAGGGGAATGAAAGTCAAATCAAAACTGTGTTGACGTAGGACAAGTGTGTTGTCAGATGTGAAGAAGACAACATTAGAATTGGAGGTGTAGTGAGCCTCGAGCCTGCTCCGCCTTCTAAAGATCATAGCTGATCTTTTCATGGACTCAGCTCCATCACTCAGCACAATAACCCTTATTTCATTTACTGTTCAAAAATTTAATATGCACTTGCCTTAAAACTATTCATTGGGGTAGGCTCAACTGTTTCACTGAGCAGGGAATTCCACAGATTCGTAACCCATTGTGTGAAGAAGTTCCTCCTCAGATCAGTCCTAAATGCACCCCCCCCCCTTATTTTGAGGCCATGGCAGCTATTCCTAGATTCGCCTGCCAATGGAAACAGCTTCCCTGTTTCTATCTTAACGTTTTCCTTCATAATCTTATATGTTTCTGTAAGATCTCCTTTATTCTTCTGAATTCCCATGAGTATAGTCCCAGTCTTCTGCTCATAATCCAACACTTTCAACTTCGGGTTCAAACTAGTGAATCTCCTCTGCACCCCCTCCAGTGACAGTATATCCTTTATCAAGTAAGAGGGAACTCTGTACATGTTACTCTAGTTGTGGCCTCATAAGCACCTTATACAGCTGCAAAATAACCTTCTTTAAAAAAAGAAATCTCCATCCCTCTAGCAACGAAGGACAAAAATCCATTTACCTTATTAATTACCTGCTGCACTTGCAAACAGTTTGTTTTTTGTGATTCATGCACAAGGACACACAGATTCCTCTGCAGAGCAGCGTGCTGCATTATTTTCTCATTCAAATAATAGTCCACTTTGCTATTATTCCTACCAATTCTTTTCTGAATGACCGGAATTAGTTTGTCTGTGATTGCGATAGAACAGTTATTTACAATTTAGAACAGTATGCAAACATTTCGCCTTTCATCATAAATAGAGAATTTCTTCAAAAATAGCAAAATGCATTCTGTCTCACAATGTTAAAAATGCTTAAACAAATCCATGGATCAAAAAATAAATCTCTCACCAAGAAGGAACAAAACAGAAAACAAATTTGCTTTTAATTTCATTTTCTGTCTCACAATCCCAAAAAAAGCTTAAACAATTCGATGAATACAAAAATCCCTCACCAAGAAGGAACAAAACAGAAAACAAACCCGTTTTTAATTCCATTGATTAATACACACAGTCTGTTCAATATTTTATGAACACATAACCCCATATATGCATGATCATTATAGTTATCTATTTCACTCGGTTTTGGAAAGGACACTGCCTGCGATTATACTCAACAATACACCAGAAATCCTGGTTACTGGAATGTGGTCATCCAATCTGGTTTACAAATCACATTCAGTAGAATTCGGTGCAGTTCCCTGAATACATACTCACTGGAGTCAGAAATACCACTCGAGTTAATGACACACACAATTTGTGACTTTTTTCCGACACATTCATTACTTTTGATGTTAAAAAAAACTTCATTCAGTTCAGAGTTACCCTTACTAAATAATGCAGAAATTGAAATAAATCACTAATCTGGAAAAGTGGTGAGTTGTAAAATGCGGTTTTTAGCTGTTGTGGAATTGGGATAAAACCGCAGAGACCATTTAATACATTCCTATGAACAAGAACAAAGTAAATTACAGTGCAGGGACAGGTACTTCAGCCCTCCAAGCCTGCACCAACCATGCTGCCCAACTTACCTAAAACTGCCCACCCTCCTGGAGACCACATCCCTCTATTCCCAACCTATCTGTGTATTTGTCAAGATGCCCCTTAAAAGTCACAACCGTATCCGCTTCCACTACTCCCCCGGCAACAAGTTCCAGGCACGCAATACTCCCTGTGTAAAAAAAATCCACCTCCAACATGTTTCTTAAACGTTTCCACTTGCACCTTAAACCTGTGCTCCTTAGTAATTGGCTCTTCCAATCTGGGAAGAAAAAACTTCTGATTATCCACTTTGGCTGTGCCTCTCAGAATCTTGTAGATTTCTATCTGGTCGCCCCTCAACCTTCGTCGTTCCACTGAAAACAAACCAAGCTTCTCCAAGCTGCCTGATAGCTAATGCTCTCCATACTGGGCAATATCCTGGTGAATCTTTTCTGTACCCTCTCCAAAGTCTCCACCTCTTTCTGGTAGTGTGACAACCAGAATTGAACACTATATTCCAAATGTGGCCTAACTAAGGTTCTATAAAGCTGCAGCATGACTTGCCAATTCTTAAACTCAGTGCTCTAGCCGATGAAGGAAAGCATGCTCTATGACTTCTTAACTGCCTTCTCCACCTGTATCGTCATTTTCTGTGATCTGTGTACCTGTACACCCAGATCCCTTTGCCTATCAATACTCTGAAGGGTTCTGTCATTTACTGTATATTTCCTATCTTTATTAGTCCTCCCAAAATGCAGTACTTCACATGTTTATGAAACTGATATCAACAGTGATGGTGTAGCTACACAACGTGACTCACGGTAAAGCTACAAAACACAGTTCATATATAATTGATGGTTGTAACCACTTACCAGGAACACCAAGTACAGCAAGGAAGATATACCATATTCTCTCCATCAATTCAATTGATTCCATTATTTCCAGCGTGTAGAGATGTGTCCTTCGAGTTCCAGTTAATATGCCTGTTTTAAACCCTGTGATGATACATTCCCAAAGCCATTCATTTATAGCCCACAGAATCCCCTCTGGGTATTGCAGTTACCACATTGAGATTTGTTTTCAATTAAACAAACAGATGACGACATGAGGTTCAGATCTACACGATGTTTGTTTCAGAGAGGGGGCAGCCACTGTACAAACGGTGCATTCTCCTGAAAACCATTTAAATAATTTAATCATAAAAGCTGCATTGACCCAACAACGGATCGGTCCAAGCAAACACCATAAAAGGTCATTTGTCCATGTATTTCCTTTCAATAATACATTTCAATGCACTGTGCTTATTCAGTAATTACTTTCCAAACGTAATACTTTCTGTCAGGACAGTGTCATTGTATTATTAGATTTGATCACTTTAATGCTGGGCATCCAGCAAAATGGTTGTAGTAAGTCATTAATTAATTCATGAAGCTTTGCTAATAGAAGAAATCATTCTGTGTGTGTGTGTGTGTGTGTGTGTTTGTGGGCATGTGTGTGCGTGCAAGTCTGTGTGCCTGTTTGTGCGTATGTGTGTGTTTGTGTGTGCGTGTTTGTGTGTTTGTGAGTGTGTGTGTGTGTTTGTGGGCATGTGTGTGTGTGTGTGTGCAAGTCCGTGTGTCTGTGTGTGCATGTTTGTGTGTGTGTGTTTGTGTGTGTGTGCGTGTATGTGTGTGTGTATGTGGTGAGGGAAAATAATTTGGTTGTGTCTATTAAACAAACCAGCAACGATTATAGTGATCGATGGAGTCCATTAATGACATCTGGTGGTCAGGTTACAAAGGAAAGTAATTACAAGATAAGTATAGATTGGCGCAGGAATATATGCACTGGTTGGAATTAGGGAAAATCTAATGTGGATTGGGACATCTACAGTCCAATCAGTAACAAGTGTCATGAGTTCCAAAAGTGTTCAGGAACATTTTCTGTGGCTGTGTATTTCTTGTTCAATAAAAAATGGACTTTTGATCTGAATTCTTGAAATGAAGTGGGTCAGTTTGATAATTTCCCAATGGGGAATCCCAGTGATCATAGTGTCATATGTGATCAAAAAGGAAATAAATGAAGCATTTACAAAATCGAGTAAGATTACTTATCTGGGTGAACAACAATTTCAATGTGGTAAGAACTTTTTGGGATGAAAAATAGGTGTTAAATGTCGGCAGGTTTTTTTTGCTGATCAGAAATATTCCTCCTCTACTTTGACTCTGAACATTTGAGGCATATTGTCCAAAAACGGGGAGCGAGTGTGAAACCCCATTACTTCTGGGATGCAAAGGAGGGTCCATTTTAGTTCAAGGAATTGTTTTTAATGCAGCAAATGTCTTCTGGAAAGTGGCACTAACAATCACGCTAAATAAAGCAAGTTTAAGGGAAAGATGTAAATGGTAATCTGCAACACATCAACAGAGGGTGAATAGAATATGAGGAAAATAAGAACGTAACATAAGAACGTGAGGACTAGGAGCAGGAGTAGGTTATCGGTCCCCTCGAACTTGCTCCACCATTCTGTAAGGTCATGGCTGATCTTTTCATTGGACTCAGCTCCACTTACCTGCCTGCTCAAGATGATCTTTAATTGCTTTACTGTTCAAAAAAAAACTCCTTGCCTTAAAGACATTCAATGTGGTACTCTCAACCTCTTCACTGGGCAGGAAATTCCTCAGATTCACAATGCTTTGTGTGAAGAAGTCGTTCATTAACTCAGTCCTAAATCTGCTCGCCCTTATTCAGAGCCATGCCTCCCTCGTTGTAGTTTTGCCTACCAGTGGAAACAGCTTTCCTCCTTCTATCTTGCCCATGCTCTTTATGATATTATATGTTTCTATAAGATCTTCCCTCATTCTTCCGAATTCCAATGAGTATAACCCCAGTCTACCCAGTCTCTCCTCATAAGGTAACCCTTTCAACTCCAGAATCAATCAAGTGAATCTCCTCTGTTCCCCCAAATATGAAGCTATTAAAAATGAAATGTTAAATTGTGTTTCAAGGTAGGCATTGAAAAAGTAACGTAAAAGCGGCAATGGGGGCGGAGGGGGGAGGTGATTCATAGCAAAAGGGTATGAATTATTCCTGAACAGGGTTAGGGTGAAGCGGGGAATTTGAATAATAATTTACCTGAGATGTTAAAAAACAAGAAATTCTCTTCAATCTACAGTGCAAACAAGGATATTTAGGAGCAATATTTCATAAGGTGGACACACTCATTAGACTGCTGGCAGTTAGCTGTGATGGAGCCAAGATTAGAACACAGGATAAGAGAACTTTCTGTTCAGAAAGGGGAGTTTCCAAGTGCAGAGACACTCGCCACGATTCCCTCAGTTGAGTCAGATGTAGTGTCAGAATACCGGAGTATTTTAATCATTACACCTTGAATACATTTACACCGTTCAAAACTCTTGTAAGGATAATTCCAGGGCTTATAAATCAGTTGTTTTGCCATCTCAACAAATTATATTTCGCCATGGAACTGGTATTCATATCGACAAATGCGGGTCCACTAACCTGGATAGCGTGGATTGTTTCTGGAATAATCATATTGAAATAACTTGTTCGGTTTCCATTTGGGGGACATTCTATTAATGTTATCAACTGAGTGATTCAGGAGTACAAAATGCATTTGAGATTGAAGCTCAATAAACTCAATTGGAAAAATAAATCAGCGCGTGTACTGAAATGAACATCATGAATATACATTTGTCTAAGTAACTAAAACAAAGAATCAAATCAAAAAGAACAGAATATACTGATGCTGGGAGGAACACAGTGAGAAACTTCAAACAGCAAAGGAAACACATTGCTGGAATTGACACTAATGTGACAATGAAGATGAGGTTTAATGCGGAAACAATATTGTTCTAGCAATAAAATGAAGAAGAAAAAAAGTAAAGAAAAGTGGGTTGAAACATATGGAGACAAGGGAAAAGAACAATTGGTACTTGTGTTTACAAACTATTGAAAGTTGCAGGAGAGGCCCAGGGAACTGATCATGAAGTATACCATGTCTTGGGCATATTCACAACAAGAAGGTGACTTTGATCTTGTTTGAGACATTTCCAGGTATCAGCTGGACTGCTGCGCACAGTGCTGGTGACCACATTTTAGGAAGAATGGGAAGGTGTTATAAATTGTCTTGAGATTTGTTGGAGAAATTCGATCCAACATTGAGAATCTTTAGCTATGAAGATAGTATTAGTATTCTGAAGGAGGAAGGGAGGAAATTTGCAATCATCACAAGGGACATGGACAGATGGAGATAACTTTTTCCCGTTGGGGGAAGGATCAAACGTCAATGGGGACAGATGTGAGCGATAGGAAAACATAGCCAAACAGAAATTAACAGAAAATACTTCATCTGAATGTAGTGGCTGAGGCTGTTGGAATTAGCTCCAAATGAAGCATTAAATGATTGGTCAATTATCTCATTTAATATTGTCACATTTATTGGGATATAGTGAAAAGTTTTGTTTCTTGCATGCAAAACAGACAAAACATACATGCTATACAGACAAAACATACATGTTATACAGACAAAACATACATGCTATCCTGACAAAACATACATGCTATACAGACAAATCATATATGCTATACAGAGAAATCATACATGCTATACAGACAAATCTCTTCCTTCATCCTTACAGCCAACAAGTCCAACTCACAATAAAAACAGTTTCCTAAGGTGGGTTACTGCCAGTGAGTTATTTTCGGCATGGTTATACAGAGTTTTCATTATTTCATGGGATCTGGACGTGGCTGAAGGAGCCAGAATGTGTGGTCTGACAATAGCGCTGATCTGAGAGACTGGCTTGGCCATTTCAGAGGGAGTTTGAGTGTGAACCAGATTGATGTGTGACCCGAATCGCATGTAAGCCAGCTGAGCCAGCTGGACACAATTCAGCCCAGTGAGGTGTCATACAACTTTTAATCTCAACAACTTCCAAACATTACAGTTTAATGAGACAAACAAGGACAGCACATCAATAATTTATTTATTGAACACTTCCAGCACCAACTCAAACATAAACAGTTACAACTCATTAACTCGAATGAAGCTTAGCTTTTAAATTGCATTGCGACTCTAACTAAACAACAACTTTAACTATTTAACTGAAATATAGATACTATCGAGTTTAGGAAAACCTTGCCAAGAAACATCCTCGATGTGGAATGAATCCTCTTCTCTCTAAAGCATCTTTTAGCATACAGGCTTCTACTTGAGATGGTTGGCCACTTTGAATTATCACCACCAAACAAAAGTTAAACATACATTTTATCCATAGTTCAGTGCCCACAGATTATCTATCAATCAGCCAACTGTGCATCCAGAAACTGACCACATGGCAGGAACATGCAATGAAATTTCTCCTAAACGATGCCATGATGCTTACCTCATTTTTCATGTCCCATTTATAGCAGCAATGAAAGTCGGAGACGCACTGCCTCAGTTAACACAAACAACATCTCTGATCTGACCCACACAGGAAGCTTCAGGTCACAGCTTCCAGACCAGACCCTCTTTAGGACCTGCAATTGGCTTTAATCTATATGTTAACCAAAATTCCCAACATGCTTATCTCTCAGCCAGAAACACCGTTTTAAAGTTACTGTTTCATTATTTTTTATCTTTGTTGTCATCGTTCTTTCTCCACAAAGGGGATATTTCAGCTCAATTGTTTTTTTTCATGAAAACAATAATTTGTTGGTGCTCAGCATTCCTGAGAATAAATTTTAATTGAGGTTTGTATCTCTCGACTTTTAATTCCAGCAGTGACGGTGGATTTTCAATCACATCCCAGGAACATAAGCCGGGATCCCTGGATAACTCATATGCTGAAACTCCCAGAACACTACCATCCCTGTGGTTAGCAGAGCTGTAACTGTGCATCCCAGGATCAAACTTTTCAAAATGATATCTGAAGAGGAGTTGGAATGTTCTCCCTCGTGGTCTGATAGAATTTTATCTATAACGGATATCAGTAACAAGTATTCACTGGCCAATCTGTCATTGCTCATTCGAGTTTATGCCAATAACTGATGTTGGGGTTTCTAACAATAGTTATAATTCAATAAGATGTCAGTGCCAGTGCTCGGGGACTAGATTGTGGTGGGAGAGGGGAGGGAGATTCTCTGAAGCTATGAAGAAAATACAAGAATTTAATTCACTATATGTAAGGGCATTTTTTTCTCAATTTCCTCTTCTCGTTCCTTTATTTCTCCCTGTTCCTTTCTCACTCTCTTTCTCTCTCTATTTCTCACTTTCCTTTCTGCCTATTTCTCTCTCTCTCTCTAGTTCTCTCTTCCCTTTCTGTCTATTTATTGCTGTCTCCCTCCCCCTATGCATATCAAATAACTCCATTCCTCACTCTACCTGCCCCCTTTCTCGCTATATGCTAGGCCAATATTTATTTTCGAGTCTCTCTGAATTGTATCAATTTCACATTCCCCAATGATAGCCACAGTGTCCGTCATTCTCCCTGTCCTGTCAGTGAGATATACACAGAAGTCTGTTGTTGCAGTGGCAGACCGGTCCACATTTTTGTTTAACCATATGGGCACCTCACTTCCTGCTCTGTCATGACGTGGTAACTTGTGACTCCATTAGAAAATCAACATATGATGACAAAATTATCGATTGATCAGTGATTCATTTGTTTATATCTTTGAGTGCATTGAAGAACAGAAATAAATGGATACTTGAGCACAATTTTCAATTGTTCCCTGAACATAGTCTGGGTCACAGCATAAATGCAAGTGTTTGTGCAGCAGCTCAGGAGCTGCAACATGAAACCCATTTCCTGCACAAAATCACTTATCAGTACAAAATTATCCAATAAATAAAACATCCGCCTGCATATGGAATACACCATTATAACAGCCCACAACAAAATGAAATTCAAAGAGATAACAAACAGTAAAATTATAGATTTTCGTCGAATTTCTATCTCTGGGTCTTTGGAATTATTCCCACTTCTCACAGCTCGAAGTCTTCTACGGGCTCTGCTATTCACTACAATGTGCTGGATGGTGACAAGATTGAACAATAAAATCAGGGCAAATGGTAAACACGGGGTTAGAATGTGATGCAGAAACTCGACAATTATCCAGACTGGAGACACCTGAGCACCAAATGTTAGTAAACAGAACGATGGTGTGTTCCTCACCAAGTACCTGCTTGACAACATAAAATACCAGAAGATGTTCTTGAAACAGCTCAGCACAGCAACAGTTCCCAGAACCACAGCAGCCGTTTTCTGTGTACAATATTTATTTTTCAGCTTCTGGCAACAAATTGCAACACATCGATCGGAGGTGAAAGCAACAGTGAACCAAACAGAACAGTCAGTGGCTGCATACAGGAGAACTGCATGGATATTACACACACGCATGGGCCACAGAAAGTTAAAATGTTCCCAGTAAAGAATCGGAATATGTCTCAATATCAAATCGATAATAATGATGAGTAGATCTGCTGTTGCCATGGTCAGCAGTTAGCGTGTGACACAATTAGAGAGACCACATTTTCGAAAAGCTAAGATCGCAATTGTGGCTAAGTTAGCTGCAGGAAACAAAAAACAGAGAGATTATACATAAGGATGTGATGTGCATGAGGTTGTCTGAAGACTTATTCGCTTTCTTCAAATATGTTCCCTAATCCAGTAACATAGTGGCAGTTTACGTTGAATGAACTGAAAAGTCAGTTACGTGGGAGAATTCAGGCCGGATTGATTGGCAAAGTGGAAGGTATTGAAGTTGTTGAACTTGATGTCAAACATCATTGTCCATTCTGTTCCTTCCATGTTTTGTTTAAATTGGTTCCCTCCCGGAACTCATCGAGTTCCAATTGCTGAATGGTTGTGTCTTGATCAACTGCTATTGGCCAGTGACCGTTTCATGAAGAGAATTACTTTACCACCCCCGCTCCCACATTTCCTCCCACTCCCATCTCCCCTCCCACCCCCCACCTCCTGTTTACAGTAGTATCTTGCTACACCTGTTGCAGCATGGTTCTGTTTGGAAAGTGATAGGCGAGGCTACTTCCCCATTTAATATTTTGAGCTAAGTACGTTTTGGATATTTGCATCATGGAAAAGTACTGGCGAATTTTCTTGATTCTCTACAATGTGTAATTTCACTCATTTTTAATGAAAATCATTCACCTCTGATATTTTCTCGATACTTCTCACACAGATTCCTTATTGGCTTACTAC